>NW_023501274.1:0-93607 GCF_013396195.1 Fusarium tjaetaba | reverse complement strand
GTGGTGCTAACGCTGGTTCTGCTGCCCCTAGCACAGGGGGTGCCGTATTTGGTTCAAGCGGCTTCAGCAATACCGCAGCCACCTCTGCTCCGGCATTCGGCAAACCTAGTTCCATCGGCTTTGGGCAATCGTCCCAGCTAGGTGCGAAGAGCTCTCCTTGGGCATCAGCATCAGGTGGAGCATCAGCTGCTACTCCTGCTTTTGGACAGTCAGGATTTTCGAGCTTCGCAAACAACAGCAATACCAGTCCTTTTGGCAAGGCGGCGTCCAATTCTCCATCAAGTGCCCCGTCATCCGGGGGCTTTGCTGGCTTCGCCAGCAAGAGTGGTTTTGCTTCTGTGAATAACAATAATAGTGGCAGCGTATTTGGTAGCGGCAGTCAACCCACTGCCAGTCCTTTCGGATCCACCTCAAATACCGAAACAGCTTTCCCGGCCAAATCTGAACAATCCTCTGGCAGTCCTTTTGGGTCTACCCCTTTCAAGCTCCAGAGCTCCTTCAAGCCTGATGGATCTGCCAAGGACGACGCAGCTAAACCTAGCGGTTCTTTGTTTGGTAGCAACTTTGGGTCAGCCCTTACTGATGCGACTAACAAACCCGAAGTTACGACACCTACACCCAGGGATGAGGAAATGGACACCGCGGGAGCAACGGAGGAGACCCCTCAAGCTAAAACCAAGGACTCGCTATTCCCTGCGCAACAAAGTCCCGAGTCCACAACTCCGACTACAACACCTGCGCCATCTAAGTTCGGTTTTGCAACATCGCCAGCCCCCCAGACATCAACTTTTGGACAACCATCGAAGTTTAGCTCCACTGGTGGTGGGCTTTTTGGAAACAAGTCGGAGACACCGAAACCCAGTGGCGGTCTTTTTGGATCTCCATCGAGTACCCCTAAGCCCAGCGCAGGGCTGTTTAGTTCGACTTCTGCGACACCCAAGGCTGGTGGAACTCTTTTCGGATCGCAACAGAACACACCAAAGGCCAGTATTTTTGGAGGACAGCAGAAGCCAAGCGGCTACACGGGAATCTTTGGCCAGAAGTCGGAGTTTGCTAAGACTAGGAGCCCTGAGGCCGAGAATCCTGAAGTCAAGGTAGAAGATGACGCCCCGCTGCCTCCGGACACAACCAGCAAGGCCAGCTTTGCTGTTGGTGAATCGTCTTCCTCATCGGCGGCATCCAAGGCTGAAGCCGCCCCTCTGCCCCCAGACTTCATTCCCAAGCCTAAATCTTCCTCGTCTGCTGCTAAAGCGGCCGAGGCCTCTGACGCCCCATTGCCGCCAGACTTTGTCAATGTATCCAAACCGACAGACAAGGAATCGGCTGCCTCTGCTGCCCCCCTGCCGTCTGAATCCATCACTTCTGCAAAACCAAGATCCGTTTTTGACAAACCAGACGGTACTCCAAAGGCGCCTTCGAGCCTTTTCCCCGCCGTCGCTGGACCGCCTTCGGACGATAGTGATGACCTAGATGACGAAGACGACGACGAAGAGGAAGACGATGATGGAGAGGAAGGAGAAGGGGAAGAAGAAGATGATGATGATGGCGGGTCCGAGGGCAGTGGTATCGATGTTGCCAAGGATCTGAGCCCGACAGTTAGCAACCTTACTCCCGGATATACACCCCAAAGCTCATTTGGTGGACATGGCGGGCATGCTCTTGGAAGCCCCCGAACGAGTCAAGAAGGCTCACGACCTTTGTTTGGCGAACTCAGCCGCAACGCGCCCGTATTTCCGCGACCCAACGCGACCAGTCCCCGCTCTCCGAGTCCGGTTCGAGGGGCAGTGCCGAATAGGGTCCTCAGGTCAGAGAACATGAGATCTGTGAGTGCCCCAGGAATTGCCTCGCATCTCCTTGGACATAGGCAGTCACAGATGGGTGCTTCCATAACCAGCAGAGACGCTGGCTCGTCAGAAGACCCATTTGTAGCCCAGCATCGTAAATTTAAGGCCAAGCAGGAGGCTGCAGAAACTCAGCCATTAGTTGACGAGGATGACGACGAGGTTCAGAAGCTTCTAGCATCAGAAGTGGAAGGAAGCTTGACCCTGGATGAGTTCATTGCCCATTCAAACGTCGCTCCGCCTGCTAAGGAAAGTATCCCAAGCCAAGTCGAAGCAGTCTATCGCGATATCAATTCGATGATTGATACACTCGGTCTCAATGCGCGAACTATTAAGTCATTCATCAAGGGCCACACGGAGAGCTGCAAGCAGGGTGGACGCAGTAAAGAGGATCTTGATGACCCCGAAGACTGGGTTCTTTGCGAGATTGATGAGTTGGGAAACATCTTGGACAATGAACTGTACAATGATCTTGAGGACGGGCGAGTTCGTGACTTGGACGCTAAACTCGATGCTTGCCACGAACTTTCCAGGGATATGCATCGCCTTCGAGCTAAGCAGGAGGACTTGAAACAAATTCTTATGATCAGAACCGACCCTGACCAGGCTGAAGTAACACGATCTATGCCTCTGAGTGCGGAGCAAGCAACACAGCAGAACGAACTGCGACGCGAGTTCGCCAAGTTCTCGAAGCTCTTGGCTGATGCAGAAGAAGCCTTAACGCTGCTCAAGACAAGGATTGCATCCGCCTCTGGCGCCTCAGGCAAAGGCAAGGCAAACATTCCTACGGTTGAGGCGGTGATGCGTACTATTGGGAAGATGACGGCGATGGTTGAGAAGCGCAGCGGGGATATCGACGTTCTCGAAAACCAGCTGCGCAAAGTCAATCTCAACTCTATAAGCCGGGAAGGGTCTCCTATGGTGACACCACAGGGAAGGAGGAGCATCATGTTCTCGCCCGAAGGAACGCCCGTTAGAAATCTGCGCCATAGTTTTGCAGGCAGCATGTCTCTGGGTGCATCTATCCGAGCCACCCCCCCACGCAAGAAACTTAGTGGCTTCAGTCGAGAGGAGAAGGGTGATTTAATGGAAAAGAGAACACGACGGCAAGCGGTATTGGGCAAGCTGAAGAGCAGCGTCGAGAAGAGAGGTGTCAGTGTTTGGAATATGGAGGATATCGAATAATCAAGGACAATGACACAGGATGGACATTATCACGGCGAAACAAGACAGAACATGGTGATGAATAGGGCAAGGAGCAACCAAACAACTGTATCTTTAGATTTTAAGTAGTGTATCAATTGGTCATACCAACTACCCGTAAAACTAATGTATCCCACCCCCCCTGCGATTTGTATTCCCTTTTTGATCATGATAGTGCTCCGTAGCCAGTTCCATTGTGAGAATCGTAATTCCAGCTCAATAAAGCCATTTTGTCCTCACTATTACGACCAATTGACTTCCCTGAGGGAAAAAACACAAACACCTTTTTACTCCTCGGGTATCCTCAAACGTTGAATTTCAAGAAGACGTATGTTGTGCAAGCATTGAACTAGTGGTCAACCCGCTCAGGCTGCTGGAGCAGGCGGAGCGGCAGACCGTGGGATGGCAGACTTGGGGTCGGTGGCTGGAGCATTGTTGGAGATATCGCGAGGAATGTTTGATGGGTTAGAGTGAACACGGCAATGTTCCTTGTTCTTGTGCTCGGGGTGAGGTCGAGGAGTGTAGCTAAGGGATCACGGTCAGGTGATGGGAGTCTTCAATGAGAATCGAATCGACATACTTGACGAAGGAGAGCATCCTGAAATGTTGCTGGTGTTTCCGCGTATAAGTGGTGGATTTTGTTGACTGTGCTCTAGAGTATTTCTCAAATGCAATTGTTTGCTTTATGATTATGATACTAACAATGATGAATTGGAGAAAAGGTGGGAAGCCAACGAGTCTTATATAGCTGATATCATCTCTGATCAATTCAACTTACATACATTGTATTACAAAGGATTGGTTGGCCGGACCGGTTGTGCTCTGGTGACTGATTGACAGGACTTTGAATTGCACGTGTGACCGGCATCAACTTTGAGGACAGAGCAGGGGTTCGCCAAGGACTTTAAGTTTGACTGGAGGACATAGGCACATTACTGACGTCGTACGGGTTGCCCGGACAGGGAAGTGATGGGATCTCTCAGCGGGGGTAGAGCGTGCGCATGACCCCTGGAACGAGGAGAATGAAGTGCGCTGCAGCTGGTTTAGGGGATGATCCTAGTGTGTATGTATTGTTTATGATCACTTGGGGATGGCAATCTGGCGATGGACGACGACTGATTGGGTGCGCTGAAATGGCCAGAGGCCGGCCCGGTGAATGAACACTTCCCGACTACGGAGTAGCAGGGGCACAATCTCGGCATCCTAGACAAGAGGCAAAAGAGTCTGTCGAGAGACTCGTCTTATAAGTGAGCTTTCAAGGGGGCTATGTCTGGTTGATGCGGCGTAAATGATCCGAAGTCGCTCATCATCAGATCAGGGTTCTGGTTTTGAGAGACAAGGCTTATGAGTATTTACATGCTCTCAATAACAATTGAGGTGTTCTTCCTCATGAAAGAACCCAACGCAGGCTGCCCTCGTGCAAAGCCACCTCGACTGATTGTCACTGTTATCAGACCATGTTCTCATAACATTAAGTACGTACCTACTCCGGTTCATCGTAAGTGGGGCCTGCGGTCAACCCACCGTCGGGCACGGTCGACGGTCTTCGGAGACGAGTGGGGAAATCCACGCCGCCTCTTTCTGGCAGCCCGGGATCCACTAGCCCTTCACCTTGGAAGATCCACATTCTTCACCTTCCACTCACCGAATCTTCACCTTGGAGGGGCTTCAAAAAATTATTGTTTGCTTCGTTCAACACCGACGTCCAAACGTTTATACAACCACCACGCCTACTCACCAGTCTGCAATACATAATACCCACCACCGCAATGGCACCCACACAGCAGGCTGCGTGGAGAAAAGCTCCTACTGCAGAGGAAATTGCCAATCGTCAGGTAAACTTCAATTGAGCAATGCTGAATGCACTGTAACCTAACTTTTGCGCCCAGACTGTTGGCATTAACAAGGAAACCGTCACAAACATCACCTCGACTGATTACCCAGGCCATCACCCTGGCGAAGATCTCGCATTCACGCTCGATCGTTTCCGCGATGCGTTTTCTGTAAATTTTCACCAGAACGAACAGTTCCTCGCCTCTTTCTCTCTTGTTGGAATTGACGCTTCGCTCGCAAACGCTTTTCGACGTATTCTACTTTCCGAGATCCCCACCCTCGCTATCGAGAACGTTTATATCGAAAATAACACCTCTGTCATTCAAGACGAGGTTCTCGCCCATCGTCTTGGACTTATCCCATTCAAGGGTGGTCGTGAAGGTCTGCACAACTTCCTCAAGTGGCACAAGAAGCCAGAGGCTGGCGAGGATCCTTATGCCGGCTGCTTTGACTGGAACACGGTCCGCCTCGAGCTTAACGTGACATGCACCGTCAATGAGGACGCTTCGCCCGCTGAGAACGACCCTCTCAAAGCTTATCATAACGCCCACGTTTATGCGCGCGACATCGTCTTCGTTCCTACTGGCAAGCAGGTCGAGTACTTCAGCGGCGAGGACGCCATTGTGCCCACGAACCCAGACATCTTGATTGCCAAGCTGCGACCCCGACAGACCATTAATCTCGCCATGCATATGCACAAGGGAATTGGATCCGATCACGCCAAGTTCTCTCCTGTCGCAACAGCCTCGTACCGTCTGCTACCTACCATTACCATTACCAAGCCTATCTTGGGCGCTGATGCCGAAAAATTTGCCAAGTGCTTCCCCAAGGGTGTCATTGGCCTCGAGAAGGTTACGGCTGAGGAAGCTGCTCAGGCTGGTAGCGGTTATGAGGGCCAGGAGGGCGAGACTAAGGCCGTGGTTGTTGATGCGATGAAGGACACTGTCAGCCGAGAGGCTCTACGACACAAGGAGTTTGAGGGCAAGGTCAAGCTTGGCCGAAGGCGAGATCATTTCATCTTCTCCATCGAGAGCACAGGGCAATGGGATAGCGATGAGCTTTTTCTCGAGTCAGTTAAGCACCTCAAGCTCAAGTGCAAGAAGCTTGAGCAGCAAGTTATCAACATGGCGAGGTAGCTTACTACATCATGGAGAGATTTTGGGTCTTGTTTGGCGCAGTATCATAATTTTTGGGTTGATTTGTTTTCTGCGGTCTCTACGGTTAGACAAAAAGGAATGATACCATGACCACATCATAATATTCGTCACCCGTTTCCTCTCTGCCCCCTGAAAGGATACTCATCTAGTATTTTTTGAGTCGTCATCATGTACCTCTCATTCATTAATCCAACGCCTAAAGATGCCCGAAAGCCTGAACGCCCTTTGCTGACTACTTGGTCGAGAAATCAAGAACTTGTCTTGAACTTGAAGTAAAAGTTGAATTCAAGGGGAAACGCTGGATCAGTGACAACAACCTGCTGTCCGTCTTCGAGCCCAAGCTCTGTGAGGGACTTACTCAGGTTCGGGCGTGTCTGCTCCTCCAAGCCTGGAGGAAATTGCATGTATAGAGTCTTTCCTTCAGCACGGATTGATGGCTTCTTTAGTTGCGCTTCGGGGCGAATCGCGAATGAATCGATCAACTCCTGCAGAGTGGAGTTGGGGTTGACTTCGAGAGGGCGAGCCTGGCGTCCACAGACAGGGCAGTCGTCCTTCTTCTCATGCTTGAAGGTGTATGTATAGATGCTATCATTGCCAGAGTACATCATATAGTTTGTCTCGAATCCAAGACAAGGGGCGGAGGTTGTCGCGATTTTAAAAGCCTCGTTACAGCATGCAGCGGCGATGATAGCATTGGTGGATGCAATCGCCGGAATGATGTTCTTGATGGTTCCTTGCGTTAACGAATAGGTGACACCAGGGATGCCAAACTCTTCCGCACGAGTAAGTGCTTTTTGGAACAGCCAGGTTACATGCTCTGGGTCGTCCTTGTCAAGCTTGGGGAATGGCTTCTCTTGCTCCCAAGCAATAACGTGGGCCCATTCAATGCAGTGCTCGGGTTGTCGTGGGATTGAGGCAATAGTACACAGAGGAACAGCGGCGCGCGGGGCGTGCATATCCAGCTGGCACTCAATACATGATGTCATGGATGGGAGGATGACTCGCGCCTGTCCCTTGAAGCCTTCAGTGCCACCATCGATTAGGGGCTTTATCGCATCGGGGTCTTCAGCGTCTTCGGCAATAGAAACAAGCATGGCGTTGATCCAACGGCGGGCCTCTATGCTGTCTAGGCCGCAAATTACAAGCTGGAACTGCTTGTAAAATTCCTCGTCGAAGTCCTGGATACGGTTGTTGTGGGCTGTGATGGAGACGCCCTTGACTCTCTTTTGGACGAAAGCAGCGGCAACCTCTGCTTTGTATTTGCCAACATCATCTTTTCGGAACAAGAACTGGCGGTTGAGGTTGGAAATATCGATGGTATCTAGAGCAAGATGAGCCAGCGATCTTTGATAGAAACGACGATTCACAAACCCATGTCTATTACGTGAATGTTCCTGAATCTGGACATGGCAAGATTCTTCAGAATTTCACATCCTAGGCCTCCTGCGCCGCTGTATCACGGAAGTTAGTGAGCCGGACATTTGAGCCTCTCAAGAGAGACGACTGACATGACACTACACAAATTAGTATGGCTTTGATAGGATGTTACATGTGTACATCAACACTCACAGAACTTTGAACGTTTCAAACTGCGCCAGAAACTCTGGCGCAGTAGCATCGGGATCGGTATAAGGTCCTGCGTTACGGCGGATTTGGTCGAGATATTTCCTTGCCTTGCGGTCAGTTGTTTGTTCGTGGTTTCAAAGAGCTCCAACAGCTCCCAGCTAAAAGGTCTTACCATCGCGCGTCTTCGTAGCCGCCGGCAGCTTCCTGAGCAACACTAGCCATACTGAATATTTCCAAGGACTTTGTAGAACAATAACAACAAGCCAAATGAATGTATGAGCAAGTTTGCGGGGAGATATGTAAGATCAGAGAGTGAGTGGTCCGCAGCTTGGTTACTGAGGTAAGGTCTTAGCTCTGAGAGGATCCGTGCGTGGGGGAGGCCCGTCATTGCCTAGAGCTGGCTCGGTGAAGCTCGGTGAGGGTGGGGTCAAGGTGAGTAATGCTTTCGAGCACCTAAACCTAAGTAAACGCCGGACAACAATGTAATACCTTATCAAGCTTTCAAAGTTCAAACAGCATGACATTTGGTGGACAAATCGCCAGATTAAACTGCACAGACTAGGATGGACGACCTTCTCACTCCTGTGAGCACAACCTACCTCAAACCTCGGAATGAGCCTGAGCCACTTTTCACAGAGGTTAGGCCAGCTTCTACCCAGAAGAAACCAGCCAGCATCAGTGACAAGTCGACGGCTGATGAAATTATCGATGCATTAAAAAGCCAACCAGACTACGATACACTTATTTCGGTACTGAATGTTCTAAATAACCCAAAATCTGCGCCAAGTAACTTCTCATTCTCAACACCCAGTCCTAAAAGTGCATCTATCGTCCATTTGCTGGCCTCGGAGATCGCATCAAATTACTGGACACTTTTACTTGAGGGAAACATCGAAGATAATACAAAGGGCAAAACAGAACTTCCACGAGATGCGGATCTTTTTATCGGCTGTCTACGCAGTCTGACAGGTCTTAACGCTGTCATCACACAACTGCGGGTTCTCATTCAAGAGTCACGGCAAGGAGGGAAGGAAAAGAAGAGAGTAGACTTATCAATCAACGTCGGCATTCTGTTGAGTATTCTATCTTCCATTATTGGTAGTGCTCAGTCAATCTCTGCGATATGGAGCTCATCGACCAAAGGAATCTCCAGTGCCGCGCTGCAAAGAGTTCAGTGTCAGAAACTTGCATCAATTCTCTCAAACGGTCAAATTGTGTCAATCGCAGCGGAAGCTTTAGAAGTCATGGGACGCGATCAAGTCGGCGACGAGGTTCACTGGATTACTGACGGACTAAAATATAGTAGATGGCTGGGAAATGCTATTGTGTCATGGGTTCATTCATCGCCTGAACCCGATGGCATGGCCTTCGCGTGTGAGTTGTTCCAGAAGTCGCTGTCGCTGCAACATTCAGGTAAGACACATAAGAAATCCATTTACTGATACTTGCTGATGCTTATGCCGCAGAAAATCTTATCAAAATCGCAATCGACGGACTTCTTCTTTCTAAAAGAAACTCAACTTCAACATTCATCCAACTTGCTCTCAGCCAACATCGAACCTCTAGGAAGGTATTCCATATTTTACTTCAGCACCTCTCACAGAAATACCTGAATCGTCTGAGCCTGGAAGACACACACCCTGACGACAAGGTTTCTGCCGTTGCTGGGCTTCTCATGGAAGTCGCGTTGAACGACGAAACGAGAAGAGATGTTCTTATCAACTGGTGTGCATCTTCATCAGGTGCTGGTGTTGGCGATGGAGTAGGTATTCGCAGAGCTGTCGTAGCTGCACTCGCACGAGACCGAGAAGCGATCACTACAGTACTGGAGAAAAGCATTGCACAATTCGGAGATGACCTGTACATGAGGCATTCGGCAATGCTTCAGCAAGATGGTAACGACTGTCCCCAGGCAATTCATCTAGATACTTGCTGACATTTTGTAGCGCATACCCAAATCCTGCTCCTTGCCGCTGGCTACGTACACAGAGTTTCTCCAATGAAATTGACGTTGCTCATGCGAGTAGGCACATACATGAACGCCATCTCCAATCGCATTGGTTCCACACAACTCAGAGCTCAGTTTCTGGGGTTGGTAGTTGGGGAATCGTTGTCTGCTTTGATCGATGATAAGAAGCAGAGGCTCGATTTCAAGATGGAACAGACAGAAACAGAGGAAGCGCAGCAATTGAAGGGTCTAACCAAGGTCTCTGACCCTGTTGGCCCTATCGACCCTATCCTTTTCGACCACGCAAATGAGACTGTCCCTCAGAAGCGAAAGTCTTCAACGCCAAGCGAGGCTCTTCAAAAGAAATCCAAGCAAAAGAAGAAGCCTGTTGTTACCGAAGCCAAGCCAAAAGCCATCATCGAGGAGATTGATTCCTCAGAAGAGGACGACGATCTCGCCCCTTACCCGAAGGACTCTGACCCTGAAGACTCGGATGATGACGCAACACTTGTACAACGCAACAAGCCCAAACCGCCAGTTTATATCAGAGATCTCATATCGTATTTCAGAGACTCGGAGTCATACGACAAACAGGTGCTCGCTTTACAGACGGCTCCAATTCTCATCAGACGCAAGGCCAATTATGGAGCAGAGGTGAGTTTCCACGCTGACGAGTTGGCTGGGCTTTTGGTGGGTATACAAGACAAGTTTGAGATCGAAAATTTTGATGATTTGCGGTTGCACGGCATGGTAGCGCTTGTTGTCTCTCAACCTAAGACTATGGCCCCATGGTTTGCTCGAACTTTCTTCGAGGGCGACTATTCCCTCCACCAACGGACATCAATACTCATCACGTTGGGCCTGTCAGCCCGAGAACTGGCGGGTTTCGAAGTATCTCAGCACCAGTCGGCTGCTGCCTTCCCCTCAAAGCGACTACCTGAGAAGATGGAGCAACTTTTCATCGGCTCGGGAAATGACAGCAGCACCCTACCGTCGTCTCAGCTGAAAGCACTACCATCAACTGCTCTTGAGAATATCTCACAGTCGCTGACATCTTCATTCCTTGCCCCGCTTGCTGCAGATGCAGCCGATGCCAACACAGGCCCTGACGTTTTGAAGCTTCAAAGCTTCACGGCCCGCTACAAGTCCAAGTCTATTTCCAAACCTCGTATGCGTGCTATTCCCAATACGACTGCCGCTTTGCTTGCGACGTCCTTCTTCTCCCCACTCACAGCGCATTTCCAGGTCGCGCTCCGTTCTGCCAAACCAATCATACTCAACCATGCACTTCTGGCACTCTACCTACAGACGTTAGGCATTGTTGTTCACGCCGCTGGGCCTTCCACACTTTCGCTGCCACAGTTAACTGCGGAGCTATGGGATCTGCTTCTGGGCGTTCGTGTACATGTTTTTGGCGATCTCGGCGCCATGAAAGGGTGGCTCGTGGCTATGGCGTCCCTGCTGGAAGTGAATGGCGGCGACATGCGTCGGCTTTGTGAAACCCAAGGCAGAGAGGTGATGGAGACAAGAGAATGGGTCGCAATGGTGTTCGAGAAGACTAGAGGAGAGGATGGTGGAGAGGAGAACGAGGTCAAAATGCTGGCGGCAGGAGTTCTGATCAGGCTGGGAGAGGCTATCGAAAGGTACCAAGCTTTGCTAATGGGAGACCTGGTTGGATTCCAATAAGCTAAATGCAAGAGCTTGGTCAATAAGGGAAAATTTTGAACATTCTATTCATGGTTTATTATGATCATATATTGTATTGCACAATATCCAACTTTTAACCGATTGTCAATGTAACGGGAAGCCATTTCCAAACGCCAAGATCATGCGAGGTTATATTACTAGTTCCCATATACATTCGTGAACGTCTTCAAGGGGTCTCAATAGACTCCATCCTTGTTGTGCTCGCTCTTCGAAGCGGAAGACCGGACAAGTATGTATTCGCGTGGCTGAGATGATCACTTAGGCTCATGGCCATGCGTCGAAGCTCCTCCTTGACATGTTCTGATGAGGCCTGGCCTTCCATAACTTGGGGTGAGGGTGCAGTAGGTGCAGGTGGGAGGGATGGCTGTTGTTGTTGATAAGATCGAGGGTACTCATCCCGAACTGGTGACCGATCTAGTTGAGGCTGAAGTGGAGGAGGTTGAAGTTCAGGGGCGGCAAGCGTTTGAGTAAAAGATTCAGGGTCAGTATCGGCGAACTCGCTAAGGGAGTAGGGCCTTTCACTCGGGGTGCTCCCGTCGGTCTGGGAAGATTGGGGTTGTCCCTGGGGTTGATACAGGGGAACCTGTGTTTGCTGATAGGACATCTGAGGATCGTGTCGCTGGGTGTTATTCAGCGAAAGGTCCGCAACGGCATTTGCAAACTCAGAATCATCAGATACATAGATGGATGGCTCTCGTATACCGTTGGGCATAAGGTAAAGAGAGGCGTGCTTTTCTAGCTGGAAAGGATCAGCCCCTCCTAACTCCGAGCCAGCCAAGGATCCTACGTCCGAGTGTGATGTAGACGGCCTTGTATAGTCGCTCATAGGAATGGGATCAGCTAGACCCATGTCCAAGTCAATGAGACTGCCTGATGACGCTCGGTTGTTGACTGGTGAGGGAACCGCAAGGTCATTGAACTGCGCCGAAGGCTGGATTGGCTCTGTCGGAGGGTGGATCAGGCGGCTGGTACTTGGCCCTTGGTCATCGTTGAACGGAAATCTGAACATTTCCGGGTTTGCTGAGGCGGGAGGGGCCATGGAAGGGAACTTCCAATCTCGTGTTCTGCGGTTATTGTTCATCATATCTGCTGGGTCACTAAGTGGTGGTTTGTTATAGGAGACATCTCCAAAGTCATAGTCGGTCGATGCCCTGGGATCTCCAGCTCTAATTGTGTTCAGGTCAACAAATTCGGAGAGATTGCTACCATCTAGGGACATGTCAAGATCGATCAGGGATTCTCTCACTCCAGGAGACTGAGATGAGTCGTCTCTTAGAGGTAAATCCGACGCAGGAGGCGGGGGTGGAGGGGTGAAATCGGCAGCAGGCGGAGGAAACGGACGGCCATAATATGCTCGTGAGTTGTCCTCGTAGTTCGATATCGTATTTGGGTCAAATAGCTTTTCCAGTGGTGCCTTGACGGAAGGAAGGTGAGGTGGCGGACGTCGACGTGATTTTGGCTTTTGGGTTCTAGAAGCATCGTCGTATTCATCCTGCTTGAAGTCGACGTTGGAGCCATAGACATCAAACACAGCTTGAGCGTCGCCAGTTTGGAGCACCTGTTGATCGAACGCAGCGGTTGTGCTGAAGTTCCACTCATCATTGTCCAAGGCCAAGTTAGCGAGGTCAGATGGCCCCTGGGCTCCTCCCGCGGAGAAGAGGGACTTGCGAACACCACCTTGAGCTTCCCACAACTTGTAGCCTCTAACCAAGTGTGCCAAGCTCGAAGCAGGATAAGCATCCTGCGTGTTGAATATGTAACGGTGTCTCTGGATTTGTTCAATTGGTGGGCGTTTCTTAGGGTCGTCAACCAAGCAGTACGCCACGAGGTCTTTCAACCCTTGGGAATATCGGTCGCCATCAAGTCGAGGAATGTGTTGTTTGAGGTATGAGCCTAGTCTGTTGAAGTCCATCATGCCTGCAGCTACGCTTGGTGGTAGACCCGATGCAATTTCATAGACCATGGCGCCAAAAGCCCATATATCCACCTCAGTACCATAAGACGCCGCAGGGTCGAACAGTTCCGGGGCCATCCAATGGGGTGTACCAATGACTGTTGAGCGCTTGTCAAATTTGGTTTCAATAACACCAGCAACTCCAAAGTCACAAAGCTGGACGTTTCCTTCCTCCGTGACCAAGATATTGGCACACTTGATGTCTCTGTGGATAATACCCTGACCATGAACCCAGTAGACAGCTTCGGCCACTTCGCGCAAAATTGGAATAATCCATTTTTCCTGAAGGCCACCCGGTGAGGTTGGTTTCATGAGGGTAGCCACGCTGCCTCCAGCGCAATATTCTGTAATCATCCACATGGACTGCCCGACAGGAAGAGCATCGATAACATGATTGATGTTCTTGGCGCCACTATTGCTGAGCAGTTGCAGGGCACTGATTTCCTTGAGCAAGTCGCTATATGTATCGGCGAGTTTCGGGTTAACTGTGTCACTCTCTTCAATATCGATGATTTTGACGGCAACCAGCTGATTCGTTGTTAGAGAGGTGGCCTTGTAGACCCGGCCAAAACTGCCTTTGCCAATGAGCTCTGAAAGTCGATACTGTGGAGGATCCTTTCCGACTTTTGAGCACTGCTCGGCAACCACTTTTTGCATTTTCTTTGCATCTTCAATCGCTTTCTGCTTTGTAACCGAAAAATCCGGCCCTCTGACTTGGAGCGACGACATAATGATGAATGTTGTGAGGCCTGTCTCGGGTTACTTAGCAGGGGATGTGTAACTAAGCTAAGATCGCTTGAGCTTGTTATGCCTGGTTGGTTTACTTCATGGTAGCCTGGGCATGTGATGCATGTGAACGAAGATGCAGATTGCGCTGAGTGCAAGCTAGCAGAAAGAAGGGGAGGTTTGATGCCTAGAGGCGAGCCTTTTTCTTTTTCTTTTGGCGATGTCGAAAGCGTTGAAGGAATTGGGTTTGTTGTAACATTCAATGTTGCATATTTGGAAAGGGGCCCTTGACGCTTTCCCCAAGTTACAGGTTACGGTGGTAGCCAATGAGCGGACTTGACAACGCTGTTGTGGGGCAGACGCGAGTGGCTCATGCGAAAGACAGCCTCAACTCCAATTCCCTTCAGTTCGAGCTGTGTTGGCGTTAGCGGCCAATTGCAATCATGATACGATAATGAAACAAGAACTGTTACATTCCCAGTCAAAGACAAATTCTTTTTTGAAGGCCAATTCTCATAAGCAATTTATTATCCTTTAAAATACCCTTCAGTTGTGTGCCTGACGTTTGTCCTTATCTCGATTTCTTTCATCGTTATTGCTGAGTCGGTTTCTTCTTCACCTTGGTCAGGATAAAGCAGTTTGCATTCCGACAGTAATGATATTGAAGATTTCTACATTCCCAGAACACACAATATCTCTTTGCGGTTATATCCATCAACAATTCAGGCAAGACGACTCACTTCAGCAGCCATGGTGTTTCAGACAACCGCCCAGATACAGCACACGTCGCCTATCTCCTCGACTACTGCAACCCCAAAAGCCATAGAGATGCTCCACGACCATGTTTTTTTCCTACATTGTAATCCTTATATGTCCAAATTCGAAGTTATGCCCACTCCGGATCCTCCTCCATCGGTTCCTGACACACTTGAGGTCAAACCTATCGCAGCACCAGACTGTTATTCAGTAACAGACCGGATTCATACATTACCAGCAGGGCTCTGGGATTCCGATGTCATTAGTTCATATGAGTTTTTTGACCTGGAAAGCGGTGTGTTTGTGAGAACGCGAGGGCCAATGGGTCTGGTACTTGAGACTGTTTGGAAGATTGAAGAATCTGAGGGTGGAAACCTGGAGATCGTGGAGCAGGTGTCTATTACATGCTCTAGGCTGATAATGGGTATGATCAAAAGCTCATGTGAGGCTGGATGGAAAGGGGTTCATGGAAAGATGCTTGAGAGGATAGCAGAGTCTTCATAAGCAAATACTTTCACCAATACCAATACCCTGAGAACAATAATTAGACGGCAATCCGGGTCATGGCTCTGAAATATGCCGATATTGTACTGGGAGCTGTTTCCTCCCAAGGACGTGTCTTCAATGTTCACCAACAATGCTGCCAGGCCTCACGGAGCAAGAAAATACCAGACCTTCTGATAGGGTGTTCAAATAAACTTAGCAAAGTGTATTCTAAGTCTATACTACCTTAAACTTATCCTAAACTTATACTAAAGTCACCTAAGTTATTTTGTCACTTAGGATCAAGGCCCTGAGTTTTCTTTCCGACCTGAGTTCACGACAGATGTAGTGCCTACCTTATGCCCTTGCAGAAATCATAGGTGCCTAGCTTAAGGAGAAGTATGCGTTCCAGTCTTATTCTCGCTTCCCTCACATAAGCATTATCCCAGGCAACAGTCGTAAACTTCAGCCCCAAGCAGGCAACAACAGGAACCTAACAGTCCAAGTGAGTTGTAACCTTTTCTTGGATTGGCCGCGTACCAAAGTGGCAAAGCCAGCTCATTGATTATACCAGTACCTTAGGTTGCAGCCAAGCTCTTGCCTAAATGACTTTACCCTCGTGAGTCATTCTCGAAGTTTAACCTCAGTCTCAAGGTCATCATGATGATGCCGGCCAGGTATAAAAGCAGCGCCTTCTCCCAATATCGCTTTCTCTTTTTCCTTTCTTCTTCTTCTTCACTTCTCCTTTGCCATCAGGCTTGGATCAAAGTGTAGTAACTGTTCTTGTTGAGGCTAACCCCTCAACACGGGTCATACACTGGCTCGATACTGTTCTGATTTTTGGTTTATTGGCGATGGCTCAATGGCGCTTGCGTGGTTGACTCGTTACCCGAGTGTCCTTGGTATTACACTGTCTCCAAGTGATGCGCACATGTTTGTGTATATCAGTACATTCATCATTATGCTTTCATTGCATCTTGGCTGGTATATCCAGCGGTGCGAAGAAGGCGACTTCTCCTGCAGATCAATATCGTATTACTTTACATTCAGAGCAGCCAAAGTTCTGGAGAAAGAGCTGTGACGGGTTGTGGCACATTTGTCACAACCAAACTTTTATAAACCAGGTTTGGATCCATGTCGAAGCAGCTCAACCCTTGCGGTTTGTTTGTTGAGGGAGAACAGCACAGGTGCATGCCTTAATTTGGGAAATAAAGAATGAATTTGAACTGAAATCTCGTGACATGCTGCACTAGAAGAAAAGTGTAGCCGTAATTCTTGAGATAACACTGCGGTTATAAACATAGGTAGGTAGTGCCTTTGGTAGGTTAGGTAGTCCGACAGTCCGAGACCTACCTAGGTAGGCACACATGGATTTGCTCTCTACTATCGTCACGTGATCGCGCGACACCCACTTTGCCACCCTTCGCGCTTTCGCGTTAATAAGAGGTTCAAAGCATCCCACTTCATTTTTGGTTGGCTGCTGATTTTCCAGGACATCTTCGCATGCTTTCTTTGACTTCTGTTCATTGGCTTGATTGACAACTAAAGGACCAGAACTTTTTTTTTTTTTTTTCAGTCCCTCAATCGCCAAAGACAAAGCCAATACTCACTGTTTCATTGGCTATCATCATGGTGGCACCGAAAAAGTCCAGCCAGTCTCATACACCGAAGAAGACTATCTCACATTTGCCTAAAAAGCCAGTCAAGGCCAATCAAAGTATCCTTAGCTTTTTTAGGAAGGCTGAAAAACATGAGGCCTCTCTGTTTCTTGGGGCTGCACCGGACCCTATTGAGCACGAAGATCTCTACACTGCCGATGACGCCGACGACTCGGTCCGATGCAACGAGGCTGAATCACCCTACAAAAAGAGGAAACTGAGCGAAGAGCCCGAACAATTGCCCAAGATCAAAGTCTCGGTAAAAGCTGAGCAGGTGGCCAGGGCTGAAGACCGATCCTCACCCGCAAAGTATGATGGCGAAACATCACGCAAGTCAACAAAATCCAAAATCAAGACTCCATTCGTAATGGATTCGGATAGTGAGGATGAGCCTGAGGACGATATTGCGGCCACAAACAACAAGCCTGAAAAGAATGGCCAATGTACGGAGCTTTCCCCACAAAACGAGGTCCAGACGGACGGTTTTACTAAGATCCATGAAAAGAAGGAAGCAGATATTACCACACAAGCCTTGAAACGGGAAGACTCAACATACCAACAATTCGACGATCTCGGAGAAATAGTAGACGAGGAGTTCCCGGACCTGGCCGATCTCGAAGGGGAGGAAATGCGAGTAATGCGTTACATGAGAGAGCAAGCTAGGTTAGAAGCGGAGGAAGCTGGTATTTCCAGCGAAGACCTGGCCGATGACCCCCTTGATAATGATCATATGGCAGAGTGTTGTCCCATATGTAGCGGGAGCCTGGCAGGGGTCTCCATAGATGAAGCAACACGGCATGTTAATTCCTGTCTTGACGGACACCCGATCCCGTTGCCGAAACCGGAGCAAACAACACCAAAACAAATCAAGTCGGAAAACCCAATTTCAGCGATTCCTGTCTCGACCCCTGAGGTCCCTTCGGCCGACGTCAGCAGAAGATTTGCACGGGCTGCTGTCCCCAGGCCCGGTCAAGCGAACCCTTTCGAAGTTATAAGTTCTGGCCCGGCACCAAAGTCTGCTTTCTCGAAGCTCATGTCCAATAATGCTGAGGATTCAGCATGGCAAGAGGCTGCTGCTGCTGAGCACGCTTCCCGAGGAAAGCAAGCGTATGAGAGGACGTGCCCTTTCTACAAGATCATGCCCGGATTTTCTATTTGCGTAGACGCTTTCCGGTATGGCGCCGTCCAGGGTTGCAAAGCATATTTCTTGAGTCACTTTCATAGTGACCACTATATCGGCCTTACAGCAAGATGGTGTCACGGCCCTATATACTGCAGCAAGGTCACGGGCAGCCTTGTTAGAAATCAACTTCGTACAGCGACAAAATGGGTTGTCGAGCTTGAATTTGACAAATCCTACGACATACCAGGGACAGAAGGCGCGAAAGTAACGATGATACCAGCAAATCATTGTCCGGGAAGCTCTCTCTTCCTTTTTGAAAAGACTATGAAGCAAGGCCCCAACAGCCGTGTTCAACGCATATTACACTGCGGAGACTTCCGAGCTTGCCCTGCTCATGTCAGGCATCCTCTTCTCAAGCCAGAGACTATCGACGCGATCTCTGGAAAGTCCAAGCAACAAAAGATTGATATCTGCTATTTGGACACTACGTATCTCAATCCACGATATTCCTTCCCGCCCCAGAATGATGTTATCAAGGCCTGCGCCGATCTTTGTGGCTCATTGTCTCCTGATCCCAACTGCAAAGACGATATTTGGGAAAAGGCTAGCGGTCAAGGAACTCCAGCAGTCAGCAAGTTCTTCCCAAACACAAAACCGAATGAGAACGCAAAAGTGGACACCAAAAAGAAACACCCTCAACGGCTGCTCGTAATTTGCGGGACGTACTCTATTGGAAAAGAACGCATATGCATCTCCATCGCTAAAGCACTCAAGTCCAAAATCTTTGCATCACCTGGCAAGATCAAGATCTGCAAACAGCTGGACGACCCAGAGCTCACGGCACTCCTTACATCTGATCCCCTCGAGGCACAGGTGCATATGCAGATGTTGATGGAGATTCGTGCAGAAACTCTTCAGGAATACCTAAACAGCTATAAGCCGTACTTTAGTCGTATTGTAGGACTTCGACCAAGTGGTTGGAACTTCCGACCAGCCGGCAAAACCATTGGTGCGAACACACCACCTGGCAGCATTCATACTCAGCAGATCCTTCACGACAAGGGCTGGCGAACACGATTTGGATATAAAGATTTTATTCCACAGAGAGGCAGTACCAAGGAAGCCATGTGCTTTGGGGTTCCTTACTCAGAACACAGTAGCTTCCGAGAGCTCGCCATGTTTGTTATGAGCTTGAGAATAGAGAAAGTCATTCCAACAGTCAACGTAGGGAGTGAGCAGTCAAGAAAGCGCATGAAGGGTTGGATAGACCGCTGGCTTTCAGAAAGAAGACGGGCTGGATTGGTGATGCCACTCATTGAAGGTCAAGACGATGATATGGTGTCGGAGCAGGAACTCTGGGATGGCAAACCTGGTAAAGCCGGCGGAGCATTCTGGTGATCGACTATGATGTGAAGCGATTTGTGCATTATTCTCTTGAGCGGGAGTTCCATCTTATGACCGTTAATTTTTAGATACCATGCTGACCGATCAACGTCGTCAATCGTTTCATGACTCTCTGTTCTGTATAATGTTTAGATGGGAAAGGAGCATTTAGTCATCCGCATCAGAAGCAAACGCCTCATGAATTCTCTCTGGTGATCATCCCGGTTTCGACGTAATTATCATTCTTTCCGTTTACCACAATAGTAAGAGTCAACTCCGAAAAGGTTTATCTCGCCTCTCATCCATCGCCTTGAACAGCTCATTTCGCCTTGGCTTGCTGAGCTGCCGCTTCTGTAACACATGTGTTAGTATACCGTGTTGACTTTCTTTAAGAACGCAACTTACCCCTCCGTGTAGCATCCTCCAGCAGCTGTGTGTCAACTGACGCGCCGGGAAGATGAACGTATCTCACAACTGAGCCTCGGATAAAGACGTTCTTGACAGAGCTCTGTGATAATTTTAAGTCAGATATCAAGTTTCTTTTAAAACGCCTAGGACAAGGGTATAGTCGACATACAAGATGAGGGTACTTGAGCTCCTCAACAACCTGGATGTCATCGAGCTTGATGTTGAGGTACTGATCCACGCTCTTGAGAATTCCCTTTAGTTGAATGTCGTTCTTGAGCTCTACAGTGACCTCATTGTCGATGAGTGTCTTGAAAAAGCTGTATGAATAGCGTGTCAGTTTGCGAACAAGGGCGTTAACCACATAGAAGATAGTTCGATGGTACCTGAAAAAGAGCATGCTGTCGGTAGCTTTTTCGCGCTTGAGGCTTCACGCAAGATAAACCGACTATGTTTTGGGGTTCACGAGTGTTCTTCTTGTAGTTTCAATCGGTTTTGTTTCTCGAGCGAGTTTCTGTATCGAGGCAGGCGCTTAGATGTTTGTTTGGTGGTGCAAGATCTCCATCATGATAGCGTCTACAGTCAAGGCATCGTTGATTATGATCACGTGACTATTCATGATTCACCAGCAACTCACGAAATGATCTCGAATCAACAGCAATTCATCATTGGCTTCTATAATCTGTGACATTTTTACATGAACATCGCTTTAGTATTCATACATCTGCCCGGGTGAAGAGTCGTGCTCAGGTAGTTCTTATTGCCTTCTAAATAAAACCCGCTGGCCATGAACCAAGACTGACTGAAAGCCAAATCCACTCGCGCTGCAGGTAAGACTTGTAAATAACCATACGTCTTTGTAGACCTAAAATCCTCGCTTGAATCTTTTGGGGGCTTCTCGTATCCTCTTCTTAGCAACAAATGTCCGACCCTCCTCGCACGATTTCCCTCCCTTGCCTTCCATAAGCAAAAGCCTCCATGTACAACCACGCTATGTATATCAATAGTGTATGGGTCCTATCATTCCAACGCCTTGCAAGACTGGGAAATGCCGATTCGTTTTCTTTCGTGATTCGTGAGATTGAGCTTGTAGTCTACGCTACATAGCGATACAAAGTTGGCGCGTCATCTTCATCAGGGCGCTCAAGATATTCCCTTGCGATGAGATCCTCAATACGCTTCTTGATGAGGGCGACCTCGGGACGGAAACTGCCGGAGAGTTGTGACAGAACTTCACTAGTGAGCTGCGAGTGAGAAAGCTCCTTTCGAGATCTACAAGAGTTAGTAACCAAAGCTGGCAGTAAGATTTAGACTTGGAACCTACTTCATGATTCGTACAATTGCCGCATCGACAACGTGAGCTCTGGTTTGGTTGTTCTTCTCCTCAGTGTTCTTTCGTTCCGTATTATCTTCGACTTTGGAGACCGCGTTGATGATGGGTGCTTTGATTCGTATGGTCTTGCTCTGGAAAGATGCATTGAAAGAAAACTTATCGCCTGCTTTTACGGACTTGTTGGCAGGATCCTTCATCAACACGCGAGATTTGGGTGCCACAGCAATAGCTGTCAGCGTCCTCATGAGATCTGGAGTTGAGATATTGGTCTTAGCTTGGATCTCTTCGAAGGTTAATGACTGGCCCTCCTCGAGGTCGTTGAAGAGAAGCAAGACGACCATCGCAAAGGTTGGTACGTTGATCTCGTATCTTCGCTCCCGAGAGAGCGGGCCGGACTTTCCAGGGATGGCCGGAAAGGTACATTTGACATCTGAACTGCCAGTGGTACCAATCCAGGTGAGCTTGCGTCCATTACGGTTAGTTAGATAGTACTGCTCAAAGCTCGCCTGCAATCGTCGCAGCTCAGGGGGATATGTGCACGTAACACGAGATCCTTCGCCAATCTGCGTAGTCCGGCCCATAACCTCGGGCGGCCAGTAATTTGTAGTGAGAACGTTGATGTTAAGGTCGATGGTTTTGCCGCTGCCATCTCCCAGGTCACGAATGTGGTCACGGTAGCCGCTGGTCAGCTCTGTTGACGTGACAAGATCTCTGAACATGCCTTCAAACTTGCTGGTGAACTGTTGGCCGAGTTCTTGTTTCATTCGGGAAATGATCTGCTTTTCAACATCATGGCTTTCGGACTTTCCGTGAAGCAGGCGTCTTGCCAGATGTCTCTGGTAATATGTCTGGAACAAATCTCTATCCTGGAGGTATCGAATCAGGACGATAGCTTTCTCTAGAACGACATCGACTTCTGCCTCTGTCTTGCCTTTGATGCCTCTCTTTAGGTTGTCATCGATAAACAGAGAGACATATTCAGAACTGCGGCTGAACATGTTGATAAAATCAGAGAAGCTCTTTGTCAATGCGCTTTGGATAATAAGATCTCCTTGGAAGCAACGAGCCCAGAGGTTATCGAACTTGTCCTTCAGACGGAGTACATCGTCTACCCATTTGATCGCAGCAGCTGTCTGCTGCGCCGCAGGATTTAAGATCTTTGTCTTTTCGCCTTCACCGGCCTCGTCTCCCTCGCCATGACCAGACGAGAAATCAGTGTTCTTCAGTACCTTCTCAATCTCCAGGCCTAGCTCAACCACGCGACTTTGTAAAATGTCTCGCAGAGCAGTCTTCTTGGAATCGACCCTGGAGATGAGTTTGTAGAGAATCGAGAGGTCATCAATCTTGTCATTGTCAATCATCCATTTCAGGCCGCTCCCTTCAAGAGCCGAAAATTCGGACAGGTGCTTGACTATGAGTTCTTGATCAATAGTTTGCGTGACTTTGGGTAATGTCTCTAACTCGATTGTTGTTCCGCATCGATCGATTTCTTCGTTCAGTCGCAGTTGGGTGTGCCGCAACCAAGCTCCGGCATCCGATTCGCGTAGAAGTTTCTCACACTCGGCGGCATAGTATGTCTTACTGTTCTCGAGGAAGCGAGGTTCGAATACTGTCATGTACAGTTTATCGTTTTCCTTCTCTTCTTCGGTTTCGTAGAGGCTGCTGAGCATTCGACTGCAGCTTCGAATGAGATTTCTGTCGATGATATCTCCTTCGCGCTCCATATCGATCTGGTCGAGGACCACTGATATAAGGATGTCGATCACCTTGCTCTTTGTGTTCGTGTTCAGCGAAGACCGTAGAATATGATCACGGAAAAGCGCGATGGTGGTGGCGAAGATGGGGGTTCGTTGGCCCTCGAGCTGCGCGTAGCCCCTGTCAAGATACATGAGAATATCGGCGGTCATGTTCATTGACATGTTGTGATCTTCCCAAGTATCACGCAGCCCTTTGAGAAACCTCTCTCCTGTCTGCCGCCTCTCATTGACGGACGTCGTCGAGGTTCGTTCGGCGCCAATGTTGATCAGGCTCTTGCTGACGAGTTCTCGAATCTTGGGAATAACATGATCTGCGAACCACTGTTCCTCGAAAGCTTTGACCCTATCGTAAAGCAATTCGCCTTTCTTCTTGAGAACCATCTTGTACGCGGCTCGGTACAGCTCCTCGAATGACAGTCGGCTGCAGTTCTTCATGTGAATGTCGCGCAGGGCTTCATCTAGCATCTTCCAGCAAGCCTCGAACTCGGAACCTTCGGCAGCTTCATTTGGCTAAAGGCAAGGTATTAATTCAGGATTTAGATACTAACGTTTCAGTACATCGAACTTACACGCACAATGCGACGAGGAGGACGAATCCTTCCCCGAGCGCCGGCTCCTCCACGTCCCGAGATCATACTTTATGGCAATATAGTTGGCGATATCGCCCCAGGTGAAAGTTCAGGTGTCGCAGGGTTTTTATATTTCGTAGGGGAGGATGGAGCCCTCTTGCGTTTTTCGCGTTGATCCTGAGTCCTGAATATGGTGGGGTAATGATGGATGCAAGTTGTAGCCTCCAGGCGGGGCCGCAGTGAATGGCGAAATCGGCGAATGAATAACGGAACGAAGAGGCAAAGACTACCTACCTTAAGTAGGCACCTTAAGTTGAAGAAGGGTTTAGGCGACGAGCCCCCGGGCGCTCGGCAGAGAGAAGGCAAAGAAAAAGACGGAATCCCCGGGGCACTGGTAAGGCATGCTTTGAAAGATGGCAAGCTCAAGTTGGCGAGGCTACAATTTATGGTTTCCGCATCCATGGCTACCTACAATTAGGTTGTTAGTTCAACCCCAGGCGCCGTTATCGATAAGCTGCACCAATGATGCAACTTGTGTGGGGAATTGACACCGAGCTTCGCAGCACGAAGTCACGTGGGGATAATGCCTGCAGCTCCGACCCTCGATTTTTCCGACCGACAATTCAGGCGGCCTTACTCGATAGCCAGCCTCTCAGCCTCACGCCAAATCGATCCTACAACGACGCGCCTTAAAACGGCCTGCTTCCACCCCGAACAATTATACAGCAGTTTAAGCGCCCAAGCTCTCTCAAATAGCCAACATGAAGCTGGTTCGGTAAGAACTCCCCCTGTCTCTTGCGCACACCTGGATTGTGCTGAGCTTCTCGTTAAGTTTGAGCTTCTGGACTGACTTGCCACGACTAGTTTTCTTATGAAATGCGCCAACGAAACGGTGACAATCGAGTTGAAAAATGGTAATATATTGCTCCTTACCCCTATGCAAGCTTCTAGCCATGCACTCAGCCGTGTACTAATTGTCGTCTAGGAACCATTGTTCACGGCACCATTTCCTCAGTCTCCCCTCAGATGAACACCGCCCTCCGAACCGTCAAGATGACCATCAAGGGGCAGGAGCCTATCTCTCTAGAGACGATGAATATCCGAGGTTCTACAATCCGATATTTCATCCTGCCCGACTCCCTACCCCTCGATACACTGTTGATCGACGACGCCCCTAAGCCGAAGAACAAGGCCAGAAAGGAGGCAGAGCGGGGTGGGCGAGGAGGTCGGGGCAGAGGCGGTCCCAGGGGACGCGGACGTGGTGGAGGCCGCGGTCGCGGAGGACGGCCCTAAACGAGAAGGACATGAGAAGATTCAGGAGAAATGACAATATGGGGAAAGGATGGAGGCGCACATGCGCATCGTTAATGTGGAGTGGCCACGTTATCGCGAAGATATCACATTCAAATGGAACCTGGCGTTCGGGTTGTTTGGCCATTAAAACTATATGAACCCGCGTGGGGTGGGTATCGCTTTTCTTGTTCTGGAAAGATATCTGAATATATGCTCTCTCATACCCCAATTCCACCGCAACTTTTTTTTTTATTCTACGACTTTTGAATAGTCTCGCCATATCCGTACGATCTGCAGCTTCTCCCATCCGGCCTGTTTGCCGCTGTTCCCAACAGTTTGAGCCCGCCATTCAGGCCCAAATCCCTCAATGCGACTCTTGACTCGATCTGGCTTGTTCTGAGCGCAGAGGAGGAGGTAGGCACAGCCGCGTCGGGACAGGGTTTGGGGTAGTGCCTCGATCAGTCTATCTGTTGTCTCCATACCATCTAAGCCGCCTGCATAAGATAGGGCCAGCAGATACGAATCGTCGTCAAACGAAGGCTTGGTGCTGACTGCGAGGTCGTCTGCGGTAAACGAGTCTGGTCTGGCGGGCATCTCAGGCGTGGGCACATATGGCGGGTTGAAGATGAGGACGTCGATGGTGCCCTCGCGCCATGGAGTTGTGAGATCTCCCATACATGAGCCCAGATAAAATGCATGTGAGTCGGGGTTGTCACAGGCTGCCTTTGCAACTGTCCCGACTGTAGCCCGACATGCAAAGGCGTTCATGTCAACTCCCGCAGTCAGGACCTCACGTGTGCCAAAAAGCTTTTGCGCATGTGCGTGGACAAAGGCGAGGACGACGCCCGAGCCTGTGCCGACCTCCACCACGAGAGGCGCTATGTCGGGAAACGCTTTTTGGAGATACTCGGTCTCTGCAGCAGATGAGAGCGTGTCCAAGAGGAGGTATGAGTCCTCGGCAGGTTCGTAGACTCGCTCATATGGGACGTGCGAAGTGTCTGGTGTTGGTAGCATGATGTATGCTTGTCAATGTGAGAATGCGATGTGATTGTGGTGAGGCTTCATTGATATTTAGATCATAGATAGAAAACTTGTGATGACACTGAGTGGATGCGGCACGTGATGTATGCTTAGAATCAAGTAATTGAGACTAAATAGCTGATAGAAACAGAAGACGGATAAAGAGCTGTTGTTGGTGGATCGCAAATCTCTGGTTCATAGCAGTGGTAACGTGCTCAGTTTCGAACTGATCGCCTTTTGTTGTGTTGGATACGAACATATCCGCTTCATTTGAATCAGTATGGATGGCTAGGTAGTTTGGGGATGCATGAACCAGGCAGACAGGAACCTACAATTGTTGCTGGAGAGATTCCCTGATCCAACCGGTATACACCTCCAGGGTCCGAAGCTCGTGCAAAAATCTGTCGCAACGATCGCCTCAAAGAATCGCACACTTCATCTCGCAACCCCAATCATCCTGTCCAGGTCCAACTCCCCATTTGATTCCCCAGCCCATATCCTCCACCATCCGAACCAGATTACGATCGTATACACCATGCAGCTGGCATCGAGGACATGGTCGACTCTTTGTATTATAGAATTTTGGTGGTTCCTTGGCTGTACCATCGCAGAAGGTCGGGCAATTGTTGAGACCCATGAATGGCTCGCAGGGCTCCGTGAGGACAAGCCAGGTGTGTTTGCATTCTTTGTGCTGGAAATATGTGAGAGTGCACATTCTCAGATGTCCAGGAAATCAATTCCCAGGAAAATATGTGTTAGAATTATTGCTGAGGGACAAAGACGAAAAACAAGTTCTATTCGCAAGGTAGAAAAGGAAGGTTGGTTGGCTGGACTATGTGGTGACAGGGAATGGATGTTTCCAACAGTGCCAGTTAATCAGTGCTATAACAAAAGGCCACCAGAATAATATTGTATCGCAACGCTCTTCCCTGGCTCTCTGCGTGTGCAATTCTGTTTATACTCATACCCAAACACCATGCAACCATCATGAATCACGATCCGCTAAACCTCTAAATGACGACTCGGCAGTATTGTCCCCCCTAAGTGTCCCGCTTTGCTCCAGCTCATCATCGCTGATGGCGTCCTCGACAGATGGAACTAGGCGAGATAGCATCGTTTCCATGCGCCGTATCGCCTTTTCCATATTGGCCAGTCTATCTGTAGTTCCCTCAAACATGTCATTCTCGGAGAAAGATCCTCGAAGCTTCTGGGGTGGGATCCCAGGAAACATAGAATCTCGTCGTGATGGACGTCGAGCGCCGGGATCGGGCCTAGAGGTGTTATGTAGGTTGCGGGGCTCTATATCATTTGTCGCATTGCGTGTAAACTGTCGACGGATGAGATGATGCGTGAGATCGTCATCGACAGCGATGTCGTCGTGGACAGTATCAGGCGGCGGCACTTGAAAGACGGCGCGAAGATCTCGGTGAACCGTCAACCGCCACTTCTTCCAAAACTGGCTCTTTGTTGGGGGTGGAGCTTTGATCTCCGTCGGGTCTTCGATCTCACGGGAGGGCCAGAGCAGACGGCGCTCAGCAACAGCGATGATGAGCAGGAGAGGGAGATTCAGAATCTTGACCGCCGTGACGTGGATCTTGTGGAACCAGCGCGGACTCACGACGAATTTAAGCGGGATGAATAGGAATACGGCGAGGATGTTGAACGGGGGCTGGTATGCGAACACAGCGTCAGCCTTGACGCCCTCAAGTGTTAGAACTGCTCGACGGAAACTGATCTCCGCTATGGCGTTTGACGAAATATTACTGAATGTATTGGAGAGCATCGATACAAGGATGGTAAGGAAAAGTGTGTTTCCGAGGAAAGCGAAGGCTACCATCACACTAGGTCCTAGCAGCCAGTGAAACTCGGTCTAGTAGAGATGTCAGGATTTGTTAAGCGTAGGGGGGGGAGATGAAGACTGACCGATCGATGGATACCTGTTCCATCCAATCCAAACCAAATATAGATCATCCACTTCGATATTGTTCTGATGTATATTAATACCACGTTTCACCGAGGTGGTGCAGAAACCTACAGGATGGGGTGTGCCCCCTCGCCGAGCCACAGAAGTGAAAGCAGAAACCCCAAGAAACACCAGGCAGATAGAGCTGTGAGGAAGAAAAAGTCCGCCATCATTGACCTAAGGGACAAGAACACGAGATTGTCGCTCAGGAGATTAAAAGCAAGCCGTGGAACCAGGACAGGAGCGGCGAGTGCAAGCACATCAAACGCCTGTTCGTCAAGGTTCGCGTCACCATGCTTCCAGCCCAGGAACCGCAATACAAGATATACCCAGTAGATGAGAACAAAGGCCACATCAAGGAATGACCACAGGTTCTGGGTATAGACGTTCCTTTCGCAAGGTTAGTACTCGAGTGAAAACACGACAAGCAAGTCCGTAGCATACCAACCATGTGCTAAAATAGTAGCAAATTGATCCAACCCCCATCCAAAAGCAAAGAT
Organism: Fusarium tjaetaba; assembly: GCF_013396195.1. Taxonomy (NCBI): domain Eukaryota; kingdom Fungi; phylum Ascomycota; class Sordariomycetes; order Hypocreales; family Nectriaceae; genus Fusarium; species Fusarium tjaetaba. The sequence goes on along the minus strand of NW_023501274.1, from coordinate 65,429 downwards.
AGAAAAGGCTGCTTCTGTTGGTCCATAGCGGCTTTTCCTTCTAAGAACCATAACCGCAACGTAGAGGGTGAGCAGTGTGGCGAATTGGATTGACTCCAGGACATTTCTGGTTCGAGGGACAATCAGGCGATATTGATTGAGAAGAGGGGACTCGCGAGGATCATAAATAGATATGGGCTTCAACTTGTAATGATCGGGGATAATGTCCCAAAATGTCGAGGGGGTATAGACAATTCGGCCCTCGTATATGGCGTTGACGACCTTTTGACAAGTCGCTGAACTCAAGAAATGTTTGCTCTCAGTGACAATGGCAACCTCAAGAGATGGCAGAGTCTTGTAATCAACCCAGGAGGTGGTGCGCTCTGCCTCATCTCGAATCTCTTCTGGGGCATTCTGGAAGGGTTCAAAGCCAGCGACTAGAATATGAGCCAGAAGCAAAAGGCCGTCGTGGCCATCATCATGCACTTCACCAAAGCGTCTCAGGATGCGCGTAGCTATGAGCTCACATAGAGTAGCACGTGTGAAGTTGACATTGTGACGGTTATTGAGATGAGACTGCTCTTCGAGAAACTGAGCTCGATTAACCAGCAAACAGTAGACTATCAGATCATAACCATATCAGTAAAGGGTCCTCATAAGGGGTCAACAGCACTTCTCTTACTGATAGAAATGTCGTTGAGGCCATAGAACTTATCAACCAACGGCCGCACAACTGTAACATTAATCCTCAGATCCTGCAGCTGGGCGAGGCTCAAATAGTCCTCAACAACGCTGATGATGTCGCGACGAATACGGTGTATGTTGGTATACACAGGCAAGTGACTATGAGGGTCTGTCATGCAACTATACAGGGCATCGCGGTTCTCTGGGCCGCCTGTACTGAGCCTACTCAGTAAAGGCCGTCGCTCTTCAGGATCCGGCAACGTGATGCGCCGGCGGGTGTTGCCAGCCATGAAAGGGCCAGTCAGTTAGTCATATAGTGGTAATATCCAAGGGAGGGACAAGGTCAGAACAAAGAGGATAGAACTGCAGTTATCGTGTTGTCGGTGATGGTTGAAATCAAGTTTGACCCTTTTCGGTGTAGCGAGCGATAAGATAGGATGGATGGATTGGATGCTTTGAAGCGCCCCAGGTGTCGCGTAAAGGCGCTATTGGATAGATACAATGAGAGGGAACAAAAGTAATTGAGCAATGCCGCTGGTGATATCAGCATTTGAAATATCCATAGGTATATCCTCAATTTTAGGTTGTGAGGGAGGAATTGTTCACAGAAGTGTAACGTCATTACACTAGACGCCTGTCCCATTAGAGCGTTTCGGATTTGAATCTTGGGGGGTGTTGCTTCTAAAGCATATGGATCACTGATTGGATCATACCAGCAGTGGGATGTTAATGCCTTGATCATTTCTCTGACGGAAACAAATGGAAGTGAGGTCTTTACAGACTGGTAGTGACTTGTTTAGCAATCCGTCTCTTTTCTTTTCTTTATTTTATCTGACATCTTTGCAAATTTGCTAATACTACCTACCTGTTATCCACTTGAGCTTGTTCTTAGACTGTCTGAAGCCTAACTTAGATCTGCACACGCGTGGAACACCAATCTCAGACATTCCGTGCATTACAACAATGCAAATCCTACAGTTTCGTCCCAGTCTCATCCGCGCCAGCCTCTTTAGCCAATGCCCAAGCGAACTTTGCCAAAGATCCTCTCGTCACAGCGTGATGTTTCGCTTTCTCGCTACTCGCCTGTCTGAGCGCATATCGCGCCGCAATTCCTTGACAAACCCCAGCCAGCTTCCAGATGCTGAACGACATTCCCCATGGAACCTCAGCCCGGGGATCGTATCCACTCTCCTCCCTGTACCACTCCAGGATCTCGTCTGGTTGTGGAAGACCAGGCGTCTTGCCAGGCAGGAATCCGGATGCGTCATAAGGAGTCGCACCGGGCGATTTGGCCGAGTAGAAGTTTATAAGAAAGTTGCAAATGTCGGAGAGCGGGTGGCCGACAGTAGACATCTCCCAACTGTAGAATATGTGTTAGTAATTGGCTTGCAGTCTGGGAAGGTGAGCATACTCCAAGATTCCGATGACCCTTGGTTCAGTCTTGTGAAATACCAAATTGTCAATCTTATAATCTCCGTGTACCAGTGTTGCCCGGTCCTTGGGTTGCAGACGCTCGTTCTTGAAGAAGCGGACCGTTTCCTCAAAGTGAGGGAGCTTTCCAACAGGCTCCTTGGTCTCAATGTCGACGACCTTCTCCTGGCTACCACAGATAGTTACCCACGTCTTGATCTGTCGTGAATAGAAACCCGATGGTTTGCCAAACTTCTCTAGGCCGACCTTCTTGTAGTCAATTGCGTGGAACCGTGCCAATGTTATCACGGCATCGCGCCACATAGCCTCACGATCGGCGGGCTGTACGCCTGGCATGGTAAAGTCTTCAAAGATACGTCCATCAAGAAACTCCATGATATAGAAGGGTGTGCCAATAACAGAGTCATCCTCGCATAGACAGTACGTTTTGGGTACAGCAACATCAGTGTTCTCCAAAGCATGCATGATGCGGTATTCGCGCTCTACTTGGTGTGCTGTCTTGGAAAGGAGCTTTCCAGGTGGCTTCTTGCGCATCACAAAGCGCTGGCCATCTGAAGCAGTAATCTGGTACGTAGGATTGGATTGACCGAAACCAAACTGTGCAACATCAGCAGCCATCACACTGAGAAGAGTACGAGCAGAGAGCTCACCTGTTTGAGGTCAATCGGTGTTTTGATGGTTGGGACATGCTCAGAAATGTATTTCTCAAGCGCAGCCTCATCGATGGGCTGTCGAATTCTACCAGCCATCCTAAGGACAGTTATATGCCTATTTTATCAGATGAGTGGATGGATGATCGACGGTCGATTTGCTGGTTCAGGGTCACGAGACAGAAGTCGGAGGGTTACAAAAGATGAATTGAAAAATGGTTTGGCGAAGCTACGGTTAATAAATGATAATTGCAAGGTCAAGAGTTAGGTAGTTATTGTACCCCGGATGTGAGAACTGACTCGATGAGCTTAGACTACGGTCGGTACCTTGAACATTTGGGCCCTTGCTAGTTACTAAAGATGCCGAGGTTCAGATCTGGGGGATTACAGCAGTACAGACAGACAGACCTTTACGGATAGTGGCCCCCTCTTCCCCAAGCTCTCTCCACAATCCTAGGTCCGTTCGGTTCCTCGGTTCATCTGACGTGCCTAGGTAGGTCAATATTGGTTCGACGCCTAGGTATCTCTCTCTAGGTATCTTGTTTGTAATCAATCAGTGTTTCGTGCTTCAAGGCAAGCCAGATCACAATTCACATATAGTTATGCATTTAACAATCCAAGTTTTCATTATAAAGCTCAAGGCCCGTTGTTCATTATCACTGTTCAAGGCCTGAGGCCTACCTACTAGCTATGATCATCCTGCCACCACTCTCATGCCTTGGAGAAGAATATCCATCTCATTAACAGACTACTGGCATGCACATATAATCAGGGTTTTGCGCAACGGGCTCCCACCACGGACCAGCCGAAGCAGAATACCGCCGTTCAAGAAACATGCATACGGTATATAAAAGAATAGTCCTTCCTGCTCGCTGATTTCCGCCTCACCCATCCATCCATATCCGCCCCACTACCACAACGCAAGACATGAAGGAATCATCATGCCAAAAGGAAACAGACAAATGAAAATTAACAAAAGAAACCATGGTGACAAGCCCTCCAAGTAGCTTCCGGGTCCAAGGTGAAGAGAACAGAATATTCCGTGGTATCAGTATCCATAACGCCAAGCCCTCCGTCTGATGCGGTCGTAGTACATGGATCAATATGTGTCGAGATGTTTGTGGCTGAAAGTCGTATTGTCATTATAGATCATTTACCAGCCCTTCTTCCTTGCGAAGCGTTTGTTCAACAATGCCAGCACCTTTGGCACGTTAAACTGGACATATTCCAGGTCAAGGTCATCCTGATTGTCCTTTTGCATCTCAAGCAGATCATCAAGCTTGAGATCCAATTCAAGTAGACCCCTATTGCGACCTTAATTCAGGTTAGCATGCTAGAGTGGCAGGAGAATGACATAGCTTACCCTTATAATGCAATGAAATGACGAATGTTCCAGGTAGTGGGCTGGTAAAGTTGAAGTAGATGTTGGCCCGTCTGTTGTCGGGAACATTGCTCTTCTGGATGACGCCCTCCTTCTCAAGCTGCTGGTGTGTGAACTTGTACGGACCAAGGACTTGCTGCTTCTGCTGCTTTCTCTTAGTACCCTCGCTCTGTGATCGAACGTTGTGCAGGTAGCTTTTGTAGGTCTCGAGTTGTCCGTTGAGATAGACATTATGATCACGGATCGTCTTGTAAACTTCTTGCAGCTTCTGGGTCTCGGTGATAACACCCTCTTTGAGTGATCCGAGGTGCTGAAGCTCCTGCTCAACTTCGTCCCGGAGTAGGCTGAATTGATCGGCCTTGTCAATAACGCGCAGTTCCTGAAGCTGGGATAAAAGTTCCATGGCCCGGATACCTTTGCGAACCATTACTGCGTCACTGCGATTGGTAGCTGCGGCATCAGCAATGCGTTCTAGTCGCAATGGTCTTCTGGCTACCCCGCTAGTTGCTGGGATCGACCGCATGACTTGTACGAAAATCGACTTGGCTTCCATGAAATAAACCTCCTCCTGCGTGATATCCAATGCTGCTGTCAGATCGCCGATAGCTGACTCCCATCTACTGAATAAAGGCAAGTTGATGACTCTGTTCTCTTTTCGTGGCAACTGAGGGGGTGATGATCCCAATTCCGACATAATGATAGCAAGATGCGAATTGTCATCCTTGCACAGCTCGTCATGATGCTTGTCAAGTAACGAGTGCATGGCGTAGACTTCGTTGAGAGTAATCTCAAGTTCAAGATCCTTCTTTGATAGGGCAACATAATTATCCATCTCGAGGCTCTCATAGAAATCCTGGACCTCACAAAGATCGAGCATAAACTTATTGATTCTATCCTTGTTCTGATGAATGAACGGCTGGAGCTTAGCCATGTACGGCTCCTTGGCGTAGGACGGCTTGTTCGCGAGGTTCTGAAGCATCTTGGCGATATATGTTAGAGTTCGTCTGGGTCGTTCGGCCGGGGTTCCGTCGATAAGCATGTAAGATTTCGGGGTAACGATCGCAGGGTTAATGAAGCGCAAAAAAAAGAATCCACCGATCAATGTACAAATGACCTGGTCATTAGCATCTGGGTATTTGCGCTTGGTTAAGCTCCTGATTTGTTTGCAAATCCATCGGATACCATAAGGCGCTTCCTCAAGGCCCTCAATAATCGTGGTCAAGAAGCCATTAGCAATCTCGGTCAACATGGTCAAGCGGGGCTCAATGATGGCCTGAACCTGAGGGTTCTCAGCGGCTTGTTCGCCAGTGATTCCCTTAGGAAGATGGGGAGGCAGTTGGCCAGTATCCTCTTCGATCTGTTCAATCATTCGCTCGTAGACCTTGAGCGGGTTGATTTCCAGGTCAAGATCTTTCAGCTCGATCAAGCCATTGATTCTATCAGCAAGCACGGATTTGAGGAAACTCTGACCAGGACCTCTTCGGGTGTATGTAGTCATCATTCGAGAGACGGGAGTGTTAGCGCGGAGCAAGGACGAATAGTCTGGCGTGTTGTCGAACTGATATGTCAAGACGGACTAGAGCGTGTGAGATGTGTATCTCTTTCAAAGCGTGGAAAGCTTACCTGGAACATAGTGAGCAAGAGATGCTCTTCTCGACTTTCATATTGATTTCCATAGATAGTGAACATGACAGTCTGGAGCAGTGAATCAATCTCGGACATCGAGACAAGTCGGCAGAGATGTGCAATGTGCCTAGGCTCAGATTGGAGCAGAAACAAAAGGTTTCCGTATTTCTGAGTTTTATCGTCGTTAGGGAAGACACCCTGCTGCATTTCAAGAGCATCTTCGAGATGACTGGCAACTTCGTTTTGCTACAACGCGAATCAGAACTCGGTTCATTTCGACCTTGATTGGGCACGTACCTCTTCCAGGGCCATACGGTTTTGAATAAGCAACGCGATTCGTGAATCTAGATAGCGCACATCCTTTTCCAAAACGAAGTTCTTCTTTGACTGTGATGAGATCTTAGACTTGAGATCACGCAGCGCCTTTTGTGCTGGAGTGGGGTCAGTCGGTTATCCTCTTGAAATGTGCATGTAGGCCTACCTTTGGCAAGCTCATCTTCAATCTGTAGATCTCCCTCATTGGCAGAGATCGACATGTAGAGAGCTGACATCGAGTAGCGCTTCGACTGGCGCGCAGAGCGCGAGCCGTCGTAAGAAGACATGGTATTTTGGCGGGATATGGGCTGGAAAGAGGAGGAGGAGGCGGTAGAAGCTCGAGATGGTGTTTGTAACATGATGGACATAGTGTGTTTGCTGCAATTTTATGACAACGATGGTTCAGGCTCGTATGCCTCTGACCCAGACAACAAGCAGCAATTGCACAGGTGCCGAGCCAAAGAGCAGCGAGTCAGGTTATCCCAATTATGATGAGTCGAAGTCAAGGGTGGCAGCGAAAGCAACGACCAGTTCGAGGTGACTGACAAGCAGTGAGGCGTAGACGGCGTTCAACGGTTTTCGCGGTACAAAAGCGGGAAGTCGCAAAATAATGAAGATTGTATCAACGGAGGTATCGACGATGGTTATGAGGCGAGCACGGCGGTTGGAGGCGCGCAACGGGAATTCTTTCGCTCAGAAAACAAAGGGCAAGAAACAAGCGAAGATGGACAGATGGGAAGTGCCAACGATAGCTCAATGGGAGCGTCAGTGTGTCGCGATGCGAAATTCTGAAAATCCTCGATCTCGCGAGGAGCGCAGGAGGCGTTCAAGGAAGAAAGAAGTGCAAAAGGAACAACAAAACGGCGACAGGTTGATGGTGATAGCGAAAGTGGAGGAGCGGTGGTGTTGGTGGTGGACAAGGCAGAGGCAGAGGCAGGAAGGGGAAGGGGGGCCGTGGGTGATGGAATTGTACAGGCAAGGCAACCAAAAGCGAAGTACCTGAGCTAAAAGGGTACTTGAAGCAGAGTAGTTTAGATAGTGGACTGCAAGGTACCAGACATGGATCCTGGTGTATTTCCGGGCAGATTTATGCACGGCTGAGACGCGGACTTCAGGAGGGAGAGACGGCGCGTGGGACGGTCGGTGGATCGTTGGCGTTCGACGCTGCAGGGTCGTGCGTGCGTTGTGGGCTTGCACTTGTTTGTGTGTGTGGAGAGAATAGGAGGAATTAAAGCGAGCGCGAAACAAGCGGCACGATGAATGAAAGGATAATGAACTGCGTTTGACAAGGGAAATGATCGACGCTGAAGAAGAACTGGAAGAGCGGAAGAAGATATCCAGAAGAAAAGTGACATGAACCTGATAGGTTTGTGTTGTGTGACTCTAGAGAACCTGCATGCCAATGTACTCCGTACTGTACGTCCGAATGGAAAAGGAGGCCAAAGAGAAGAAAGGTAATAAGGTAGGAATCAGGGGCAACTAATGTCATGGAAGGCAGGCAAGAAACAAGACCGAGGTGACAGACCAAGTGAAAGAGGAGGGAGGGAGGACGAATCAGAGATTCCTAACAGCAACGGGTGCAGTCCAGTACCTTTTGATCGGTACCTGAACTGAGATGAGAGAGCAATACCGGTAGTGGATGGATGGATGGATGGTGATGATGATGCCCAGTCAAGGCGAATTGGGTGTGGACGGGAATGGAATAACGTGGCCGGTCTACCACCGCTGGTGATGAATGAGTATTACCTTAGGTACCGACCTACCTGACAGAGTTGGTGTAGAGCTTTGAAGCTACTAACTAAGGTAGCTGAACCTGAAGGCTTACTGGATTTTGCAAATACCATCCATACCTTACTTACCTTCCACCAAACCCTAAATTTAACACAACGGACGGGACACAGTTCAACGGTCAATCAACAAGTATTATGGAGGTATTAACAATCACCCGCAGCAGCCCTTCACCAGAATACGCTTACCATGCATACCACCAGCCGCCATACTACGTAAATATGTAAAATACCTTAGTAGGTAGGTACGGAGTAGCTAGATAAGAAAAGAAGAAGGCCAAGCCCTGGAAGGGTTCCGTACCTGCTGGGATCAGGGGCAGAGACGAAACTCACGGGAGGCAGAGTGGAGCGACGCCGCCCAAAAACATGATCGTTGTTAGAGCGGGCTCCCACAGGTGCAATGACGATCAGCAACAACCCGGACGGGACTGTTAACGTTGTTGGGCCTGGCAGGCCTGTGTACATACAGTGCTAAGTAACAACCCTAACTCGTTATGAGACACTGGGATTTTGCGGGCGAGAAACAAAGGGCTCTGCAACGGCCCCCTGATTCCGATTAAGGTCAATCTTCTTTCACCACAAAAGACTCGAGGCTCAGTTCGTTTGCTTATTGCTTCTATAAGAAGTAATCCGAACGGCCAGTCGCTTCTTGAAATCATGTGGAACGAAGGCGTTGCAATTGCGGCGTTGGCGGGGTTTCTTTGACAGAGGCTTGTAGTCTAATTTGGTAGTGCAAACCTCTCATGCTTCTTCTGAGAAAAAGAAAATTTGGTTACTTGGACAAGAGGTTGATCATCCTCCAGTCGTCAGACCGCCAGACTCATGGTCGATCAGAGGGGATGATCTCAAGAGTTCTTCACATATTCATGAGCGTACGGAGTAGATAAACACACATGCAGCAAGTATGTAGTTGGATGGTTGGGCTGTGGGTGGGAGGACCCTGGTTCATAGTTGGTAAGGATTATAGATATGGCCAAATGCAAGGATGATTATGATTCTAAAAAAAAATAAAAATAAAAAAAAGACTCTGAGCAAAGTTCTGGTTGTTTGAGAACTCGGTCAGCTGAAGCATTCGTCCTCAATGATACAGCACTAAAAGCCGAGAATCTGTGACTTGTTAGGTGCCCAAGCTGAAGCCAAGTCACCAACGGTTATACCGACCTGCAACAGAAGTTAATAACAGAGCACATCCAACTTCCAAAACGACACGACAGGAGACAGGGGCAGTGGAGGGTTGCCACAGTTGCTCAGTGGTGGATGGTCTGGGTTTGGGGCGCCAAAATAGCCTCGTGCCTGACAAGGGGAGGGAAAAGATGCGAGGAAAAGAACTTGAGCATCCTTGTGTTCAACGGGTATCTTTGTACTACTAGATTTGATCAAGACAAAGTGGAGGCAGAGATATGTTATAATCAGAGGCGCGTTTCTTAGCGTAGGATACAACATCCCCTGCGAAATACAGTGCCTTCGTCCCGTTGTGATTTCCTTTTTCTGCTCCCCATCAAGAGGCCTGCATACCTAAGTTTTCTGTCAATCAACGCTTGTTGAGGGGCAACAAGAGACAAGGAACCCACCCTTGCGTGCCAAGTCAGGGGTATATTGGACCATCACCCGCTTCGGGCTAGACACAGGGCACAAGGCTCTACTAAAGTGCCTGCACCTGCTTATGCGGGCACTCATGGACGGCTTGCGGTGGATGCCCGCGTGCGTGAGATGGGTAACAATGGAGGGGAAAGAATTGGCTGTGGTTCAATATGTGTTGGCTATCGATATTACCTATTTTGATGATGATACAGATTGAACTTCACTTGTATTGCTGTAATGTCGCAAGATTGCCGCCGGGTCATTCGCAGATTGCTTTGAATAGGTAGCCAAACATGTCCGTCATTTTCTCTCTTTACGATGCACCACTAAATAGGCCCGTGTGACTGAGTGAGGTCATGACGCTCTAGCAAGCGGGTGAATCCACTGGTCGTGGAGAAATAAATAGAACCAAAGTAACTCCATCTACTCCGTACGGCCCTGCATTTGATTGACAATCTTCATTGCAATAGTATGTACTCAGCCCGTTTTTTATCAAGGAAAAGTTGCTCCTAAATGATCGTATCTATTCTCCAGCGATAAGGGGTTCAGAGCTACATTTTCACTGGTCTATGTACACTATCATCGTCGTTTTAGCGCCTATACACACATTCCAACTGCGGCATGTCTCGCATCACCTTGTCTCTCTTCACTCAGACCCATGTCTCTGGCGTGCTGTGCCTCATCTTTCCAGGTCCCCTTGCCTGCCATGCGAGTCTTCCCCTGTCAGTAACTGAATGTATCCCGAGTCTAACGGTACCTTATGTACTGGTACTGTACTCCGTACCTGGTTCTTGGCTCCCTAGGTAGCTCCCTGTCCTGTCGTGCGCGCAACGACTGCGGTGCGGTTTGGGGCGTTGTCGATCGCCGGCAGAGCAACCTGCGAATGCAACGATAAAAACGGCTTCAAAGTTTCGAAGATCACCATCTTGGGCATTATCGCAGTAGCAGACCCATTTGAAACGGCATGTTGTCACGCAAACTTGACGCTTGGCAGTCCGAAAGAAGACTTCTGATACACGGAGCTGGTCGGCGATCGTCAGAATCACATCCTTCTCATATCCATATTCATTTGTGGTTCTCGTCTATCGAGGAATCGCTAACGTTAACTATCTGCGAGACATGGCTGAATACAACAGCGAGTAGTTTTAACAAATACGCCAGTTATCACTCCACATTCTTGTCTTCACACGCCATTACCTTTCCCTTTCAATCAAAGCCGTTGCCATTGAATGATACTGGATTGCGTCGATGACATTGTGACAAGGCGGTTTCTCCAATGGCTAAGCTGATTCGAGGTCTAGACAACACCAGCCTTGACTCTAATGCTGATGGCTGGTCTACTTTGATGCTAACCGTCGTTTCTGCCAATCACCAAGCAACAGCTGGTTCAAGGCTAATAAGAGCTACCTGTCTCGACAGCCACTTCTTACATATCACTTGAGGCAAGGGATTGGAATGACAAGACAGAAAGCCGAACCCAACCGTTGAGCGGTTGTGCACTTACATGCAGGAGTACTACGTAGTTGGAACCTTGCATCTTCAGCTGATAGTTCAGCCTGCCTGATCCTAGAACTTTTGGGAAAAGAAAGCGGACGTCAAAGCGGGTGATACTGCATCGACTTATTATGTACTCCAACACGGTTCTTGGCCCATGCCTAAGCCGCAGCCTCTGGCTACTTAGGTTGGCAACGTATCCTCATATGCAGTTACAAGGCCCGAAGAAGGCTTGTAGAGCTAACATCTTAACATCGAGATATCTCCACTCTCAACCACAATGTCCGATGTTGAGATACTTAGGATTTCTGATCTCAACTCATGTCAAAATGCCTACCTATCACAGGTCAGGATCAGATACGAATTGTCTATCCACAATTCACCTTGAAATTGATCTCGAGGGCTAGCCCCTACGTGCTGTCACCATGTCACCTGTGCTCTCCAACCTTTCATGCTAGTTTCAAGAAGCTAATTCAGACACGAAATACTGGACTCTCTGTTCGCCCTGAATATGCCTATGTCTGAGATGCGGCATAGACTGCTAGCATGCATACAAAATGTTGTTCTGGTTCTACTCAGAGACAATACATAGTTACATACTGACTTAAGTAGCCCCGAGCGGATTGAGACGCAAGGAGATCCCTTGCATAGCAAACATCTCATCACGATCGAATGCCCACAGGTGATGTTTTTCCTCCATCTTCGTGTTGGCTCTCCATCCGGGGTTCCGGATGGGCCTGCCAACCCTTGATTAATTCTGAAACGAACACCCTTCTACCAACGGGACGAGCCTAGCCGCCTCCATTGTGAGTAAAAAGTACACATGAGTGTAACGTACGTGACCTTTATGCAAATACCCATGTACAGGCTCGGTTGATTCCGGTGTCAGGTCTGTAAACAATTATTATTGAAACTGTGGTCTGTGAGTCAAGACGTACTATATTTATCGTCCTGTGTTGGTGAGTCCCTACTCCCAGGATGGCAGTATAGGAGGTATAGCCATGACAGCAGGTTTATCCGTCACGTAATTAGCGTGTTAATATTGTTCGATAGCAAAGCAATAGATATCAACAGTCGTTAACGCAAGTTCCAAAGCCCAGACAAATGTAAAACGCAAGTTCAATTCAACATTCATGCGGTAGTGTTGTGGTACTGAATAGCGGATCTGGTCAAACACTACATCACTCGGACAGCGTTTCCCGATCGTCAAATACTCATATGTAACATATATCATGCACCACACTGTTCAATTGCATAGAAAATATTGTTTCAGATTCCCCTGATGACATCTTTTCTCTTACTGCATTGACGTTATATCATGCCAATCGCTCCGAGATATAGTCTCTTCGTTTCTCAGTTCCACGACAAGATCCCAACCAAAGTTGACTCCTTGCAAACAATAGTATCGTGAACAGCAGTTTTATGTCGACCATGTTCCTGGAACACTCCTGTGTCATCTATGTACCAGTCATTTGGCACATCTTCCATCAACAGCTTCCTTGTTCCCATCACTATAAGCACAGCCGTCACCTAGTCCGTCGAGTTCTCAGGGGGGAATGGTTGGACGTTGATGTCATGGCGTCGATAAAGAGCCGATTCTTCAGGGTTTCTCTTGTCCGGTAACTGTATCTCCCGAAGTATCTGGTAGAAGGAGTTTTCATAATCCTTCTTGAATATGAATCCGATGGCGGCATTGGACGCGAAATACTCGTGCTGCCTAATGTTGTCCAGTCTCTGGCTCTGGAGCACATAATACCCGTAAATCGGGTGTTTTCGGGGCATGTAAAGATGACCGCACATCCTTTTCGCATGTATCTGTACGAATAGGCCACTTTCTATGTGATTGCGGGTTCTGTTCGCTCGGCTGGTGAAGGAGCAATCTGCTCCCGCACATTCAGAATGAACCCTGAAATCGACAATGTAAACCACATGACAGTGGCTGCGCCAAGTTGGAGTCTGTGTAGGCCAATTTTCGAGCATAATGTGTGGCAGGTTTTCACTTGTGGCCTGTTGAGAAGAATCTGGTCCCTGAAGCAGGAGTTCCCCCAGAGTATCGTGTTCGTCAAATTTCGAATACCTGTCTTTCTCAGGCATGATTGATATGGCCGATAAAATCAAGTCACTCTGCTATCCTGAGCTTTTCTCGATTCTCAGTCAGATATCGTTGTATGGCTTTTCGAATAAATTGTTTGGGGAAGATCAGCCGCCTGCAGTAGGAAAGATGGTAGTATCGAGTGCCGATAAGACGCAAATACATCCGCCTAAGAAATATTAGACGTTGATATAGGTATTCTTTCTTGAATTATAAGGGTTTAGAAATCTCTATGCGTGGGAGCGCTGTTCTCCTCCGCCGTGGGCAGTAACGAATACAGGCAGGTGTGGGCAAACTGATTGATAGAATGGAATGGAAGGCACACTGCAGGTATACAGCAGCACCGTTTGAGCAGCTGCATATTCCTTCTTCATCGGGGCTATCTTCAAAGGTACCTCAAGTTAGGTACTAAGGTAGAAACAACAATAGGAACCCTTACAGTGGTCAATAGGATGATCTCTTTATTACAGGTACCTATTCACCAGACACTCCTTGCCAGCAACTTATTTCAAATACCTAGTAGGTAAGTAGGTAGCCAGTATTAAGAAGACTCTACCTATATGCATAGGTAGGTACCATATTGATCTATACGCTAGATGTCTTCCCTGTCCACGGTCTAATCATTTCTAGCAAAAAGAATTAATACCTTCCTTACAGCATAGGTTAGGTACCTACATAATAGCTACAGGTAGGAATTCGTCGATAGAGGTCATTCGTCAGCGAGGCCACCTGCGGATATGTGCAGCTTATTGTCCCGGGGCAAACAGTATAAAGCAATTGTTGAAGAGTAAATCTGTATGTGTAACAAACCTTATCATTGTTTTTAGTCCATTTTACTGGTGTGTAACACGATTATGATTTTCGCACACAAAAAGCATACGCGATGAGCCGGTACATCAGCTTTCAACAATTGAGCTCCACTGCGCTAAGGAGCTCAACGTGATGTCATTTGTACCGCAGCTGTCCCAAGCTTCAACCTCACCGCGAATCAACTGGCAATCCAAGAAGCAATTGACCACGCGTGCCTGTTAGAAATAGCATAAACGCTTCACACTTTATCTGAACAGCCTTCGGCAATGTCCTTCAAAGCTCCTATCCGACGTATCGCCCTCGCCAGGCCTGCTTTGGCTGCGCGAGGCTTCCACTCTACCCCTCGTGCTTTTGTCCGCGTTGGTCAAGAGATTCCTAACCTTGACGTCCTTCTGGAGGACTCGCCCGGTAACAAGGTCAATCTCGCGGAGGAGTTCAAGTCGGCCAATGGATACATCGTTGGCGTTCCTGCTGCCTTCTCCGGAACGTGCTCCAGCAAGCACATTCCCTCTTACATCAACCACCCCAAGCTCAAGCAGGCTGGCCAGGTCTTTGTTGTATCTGTCAATGATCCATTTGTGTAAGTTTATCAATCATGAACCATCGTATGTAATGATGATCTGGCATGTTTCTGACTGTGTTGCAGCATGAAGGCTTGGAGTGAGCAGCTCGACCCCGCCAAGCAGACCGGTGTGAGTAAACATTTTTAACACGAAACTCCCCTCGTTCAATGTTCCAGGCTATTCCTCTAACTTCTCTCAGATCCGATTCCTTGGCGACCCTACTGGTGAGTTCACTAAGGCTCTAGACCTTGGCTTCGAGGCATACGAGGTATTTGGCGGTATGCGAGGAAAGCGATATGCCCTCAAGGTGGAGGATGGCAAGGTCAGCAAGGCATATGTGGAGCCTGACAATACTGGAAGCGCTGGTAAGTAACATCCTAGGATCGTTTATCATGTTATGTTGGCTAACATCAAGTCTACTAGTCTCCATGGCGGAGCAAGTGCTCGACTAGATTTGTCTATCTCTATAAATTGGGATAGAGTGTCCCCTTGGCGTTATCTCAAACACCCTGAGAGCATCTCTTGATCCAAATATATCACTTCAGTACTCATAGTACTTTATATTTCACTCGTCCAAATTCTTTGTGGCCTTGACCATCCCTGTTGTCGTCATGACCTGCTCGTCTAATCATCTCGATCTGCACAAATAACGACCTCTTAGCAAAATCCTTCCTTAATCTTGACGCATATCGATTCAACATGAACAAAAGAGCACAGACTACCCTTGATGAGACCTTGTGAGTGTTTTGTTTCTAGTGTAATAATACTTTCCCTGTGAGATAGGCTTCCAGATTAGCGAGTCATCGCTTCCAACTCTTTCGACAACATTGCCATCGGCTCCATGATCATCGTGCGTCTCGATTCTTTTACACCTATAACTTTGAACCCCATCTGGTAAGCAGATTAAGTTAGCCAGTGTCGGTACTATTCATTTATTATCATAGTTTTATCCCCCGCTCACCTCTCACCTATGCAAACCTTGGCTGGTTCGTAAGGCTCACGTCCACTCGTTTGATCTGAGCCTTCTGTCCTTGATTCAGATATATTGCGAGGAAGACCTGGTGGGGGAGGGGGGGGTTAATTGTTGCACTTGTCCAGTGATACGACGGCATGAGGAGGTGCACACCTTCAAGCGCAGTCCTGGGATATCACGGGTTTCAGCTGCTGGACAAAAGTTACTTATCCTCCCGCAACTATTGCCCACTGAATGTTTTCACTATCGTACATTTCTGGCTAAGGTGATACCATTTTTGTCGAGGCCATTGCTGGCCAGAGCCAGCCCATGGGTTAACGGCCATAACTCGGCGTATTGAAACTCTTACCAGTGGATGATCCCAGCTATTCTCGCGTGTCTCTTCAGTTGGCTTGCCATTCGCAGCGAGTCGCCTTTGGCACTGCCAACGATATCACGACGCATGCAGCTCTACATACCCGGCAGCATTATACAGCTCCAATGTGGTTGCTCTAACGATATTTCTAATGACACATTTCTCAGTTAACGACAACTGGTTGATTACAGTCCGCGTAGACATCTGGTTCAGGGAGTGATAGGCCGTTGCTACTACCCTATAGTTGCTACACGACCAAACATGACTCTCCTTTGCACTCGATAGTGCCTTTCTCATATTATAGTCCTCAGTCAACAAAACATACGATAATGCTTATTAGTTTGTGTATACTACTGATGTATAAAATTGTGGTTTCCGTGAGCAGAATATATCAACCACATCGACCTAACTAAGTTTGTACAGGTTTCAAGTCCCTGATGACATTGTGGTGTGCTGTACCTGAGGTACTGCAGAAGCCAACATCGAACAGAAAAAACACTACATTGAAAACAATTAGAAACACAGACTTCACTAATACCCTACGCTATGGAAGTAGCGACTGTATTAATCTGGTGGCAGATTCTCAGTGTTCAAAAGACATAAGTTTTGATCCTGACAAATGACGTTGGCGTATGGATAGACAGACCAGCATCACATCACTACGTGCCTTATCACTAGACATATCATCAGACCGGACAGGAAACGCTTGTCAACTCGATAGCCGAAACGCCCCATCAAAAGTAGGATAAGGACAGCGGCATGTTACTCAGACTATCCGTACTCTGTAGCTGTATAGCTGAGCCTGCAGACAAAAGAATGCCTTCCAAACAGGGACTCGACCGCCTTGGACCGAGATGATGATCGCCGTTCCGCCGTGTCCAAGCTTGGAATGGAGAGCTCTTTAAAGAACATAACGGCGACAAATGAGAATCCATCGCAAGGGCTTGGGCTTGTCACCCCAAATGAGCTGAAACTATGGATACCTATACAAGGGCGAAAGAAAGGCTAACGAGGAGGGTCTGGGACGCGTCTGGAACGCGATATCGTGAGCAGCCTTGTTGAGTGGTGAATTAAGCGCGCAACAAGGGTATTGGAGGAAATGCAACAAATGATTAACTACGAATCAAAACTCAACAATGAACCAAAGATGCCCGGATATGTGACGGCCGCGTGTGACCGGGCCTAATTTCGATATGATGAACCTAGAATAGTTGCATAGTAAGTGCTAATGCTGGAGCCCAGAGGCATGAATCATATCGATATAATTACGGCTGAGGTGATAAACGGATATTGAAATGTGACATGGGCGGGCGGCGGCCG
Organism: Fusarium tjaetaba; assembly: GCF_013396195.1. Lineage (NCBI taxonomy): Eukaryota > Fungi > Ascomycota > Sordariomycetes > Hypocreales > Nectriaceae > Fusarium > Fusarium tjaetaba. The sequence continues at coordinate 48,388 of NW_023501274.1, read as the reverse complement.
CGACATGACGAAACAAACAACTTACCCTTTATTCAAGACATGGCTCTTTGAGCTACGAATATCGTCACTCGATCGATGTGTTCACTGGATGGTGTAATCAGGTAGACTTTGCAGCAAGTGGGCTGATGGCCACAGCCGTTAATTACAAGTAAGGCGTCACAGCTATAGCCTATTCCACACTGACACCGAGATAAAGGCAAGGCGGACAGACCGAATCCAAGCATGCAGTCAGTCCATCGGGCTCTGTCACTAGATACCTAGATGCGCTGTTGCCCAAGACAGTCACTTCTCAACAGGTATGTGTTTGCGCAAAACATGGCTGCCGATATTGGGCTGTTATACATGCATGCAGTCCGAGATCATGAGGCGGCCACATGCATTGATGTTGTGATATGGGATGATTGGGAGATATCAAACCAAGGCGCTGATATTCCATCACTCCCCAGAATCACATGTAGTAGAATAACAACATGCGTCATGGCTTGCTATGTACCTATTGTTTATATCTGAAAACCCAAATCTGATGTCAAATCCAATCGGAACATTATCGATCCATGGTAACCAATTGATACTGAAGCCTCAGTTTTGTAACCTTGCATCGCTCTGCAGACGAAGAAGAGAAGGGAAAAGATGACGGATATCTACCCAACCACACCAACTCAAGGTACCTAGCCGCAGACTATGTACTAAGGTAAGCTGTGACAAGTGGCCAACCACGCACATGCGTCCGTAACAGCACAGAGTAGGCCAAGACATGGGGGGATACACACACCACCACCACGCGGTTACGCCCCCACCACTTTAGCAGACGACGTGCGATCTCGAGACAAGTAGATACATAGTTAGTGCACGTACAGGCTATAGCTGGGAAGCAATATGACAATGCACTTGAGCAGTGAGTGAGTGCATTTCATTAATGCGATGCGATGCGATGCGGTGCGTGAGATCGAGCACAGCCGACAACGCACCAATGCTGTAACCCCCATATCTGAGACTGACACGAAATTTGACTTCCTGTTCGGCAAAATACCGTTGCAACTTTGCGTCGTCGTCTCAGGATACGATGGCATTACATCGGCCCTCGAAGCAAAAAGACACACACAACAGCATCATGGAGCAAGAAAACCTCCAGCTCTGGAGCAAAAGGACAAAAATGTTTAATCCGAAGGCTTACTGAGTGTGTAACAAAGTTACCTGAGTCCTTTGGTTACTGGCGATAGAGGTCTCAAAGTTTTCTTGACTACCTACCTTATCTAGGTACCTACCTACCCTTGAATAAGGCGTGTAGATGTCAATTGAAGGTACGCGCCGCGTCCGCGTGCAACAGGAACACAAAGAGCTCCTCTCCTCGTCCACATGCGGAGCCTACGTTAGGACGTCCCGCATATTCCCCCATTGGGGTGCAACGACCGTGCTACCATTACCGCGATCCACAAGCCAAGGATCCACGGCCACTCACCGACTCCGTAGCTCTTACGTACGAACTGCTGCAGCCAGTTTGAGACATTCAAGACTGAGCCCGGTGTGTTTAATGAGGTGAAAAGCTAGAGGTACAGGGCTGACAGTGACGGGGGACGAGAGGATCAATGTACAGAGGTATTCGCTCTGGTCTCAGGATGGAACAGACAGGGCCTCGTATTGTGATTGCGTCCCTTTTAGATCCAGGCCTGCACTCGTACAAGAGACGGACGGGTACCGTAGCACGTCCAAGGGATCCTGCACGTGGATCTTTGTCCTGTGGAGCTACGCTTCAGAGCTCTTCGCAACTACTGTACAAACAGGCAAAGGAACACCGCTGATGGAATGAGAATAAAGCCAAGTTTGATAACTTTCTACAACGAGGCTGGGAATGTCTCTAATTCCCCATACGGCCAGTGAAGAAGAGGTCCGAATCACTGGATCCAGGCTGTGAGCGAGTGCCAATAATATCACACCGACATTTGCCAATCGTTTACATCAATTCAAGGTTGCCATGATCCCTTCAGCCAGCTTCGTTTCACTGCATTGCATGTGACCAAGAAGAGGCAAATCGTTTCGTCACGTGTCCATACCTTGGGTTTTAGATACTTTAGGTTAGGTACTGTGAAGCTGAGATGTTATTGCTTCAATGCCTGAGCTTTGGAAAGAATCATCCCGATGAAGCTGGAGATGTTTGAGGCCTACCCACTGACATCAATATACAGCCCTGTTACGGTGGCATATCGATAGCGTATCGATTAGACAGGCATGGGCACCAACTAACTACCTACCTTAAGGTAGCCAGCAAAATGCCTTACCTTGCTTTGGTGACCGCTCTTCGTGAGTCAAAGCAGGCTGCCTCTTTGTGAATATGACAGAAGCTCATCAAGAACTTTGCAGCTTTGAAAAGCGCCTTGTGCCCCGTTATGCCGGCCGTCGGGATGTGAACAACTCGGGGCTAATTTTAGTCCAAGCCGGATTGCCAGCTCATCCACACACCATCCAACCCGGACAATGATCGGCCGACGAGAAAGAAAGAGAGGGGTGAGAAACACGGTTTGTGTTTCGACCGCGATTTGTGTCGTCACTCTGTGACGGCTCGCAACAACTTGTTTGCTCGTTGAGGCTGAAGTTGCGAGAGAGAAGAGGTAGCAAAGTATTGGGATACAAGATCTAGAGAGAAGCGGTCTAGAAAAGAATGATAGAAACGAGAAGCTGGAGGCCCAGCACCTGGAAGCACAGTACTCCGTAAGATACTTGTAATCATCTTCTATCCCACCACCTCCCCATTCCTCCAACAAAGCAAGTTTACCTGTGCCAATGCTTAATCGACCTCACAGCGGGGTTTGTCGAAGAATCAGATAAAGAAGTTTGATCTTTTGGGGTTTGACAACTCGGAACACCGGAATAGAGGTGGTCAATGCCGAGCTGTGACTGTGATGGCTATGACAGCTGTCATCATATCGACTGACTTCGACGAGTCCCATGAAAGCTTCAGCAAGGTCACCTCTTCCTTGACTTCTATTTCCCTATTTGTAAATGTTCCCCAATGGACCGACTGAACGAGACGAGACAAATGTAGGTACGTACATCGTAAATATCTTCGACGGGAAAGTTCAGGCTGGGATTTGGATTCACACCCTAACAGCCCAGCCACCGCAATGGCAAAATAGACACCCCCACCTAAGTGGATCCATACAAACACAGACACCTCACCAGGCAGCCAGGGTTAAAAAAGAGAGGAAGGTGCGCTCCTTGCGTCACAGTCTCTCTCCCAATCAAAACCTGACGCGGCTGGAGACCCACATTCGGAGCTGATTCATCCAGTCAAAGGAAGTCGTAATAACAGACTGGATCCCGCCCCTCAAATCATCTCGTCGCATTTTCCCTCGTCCTCTCCTTCTTCACGGCCAATCAATCCTCCTGTTCTCGTCCACTCAACGAGCAATCAGAATCGCCTAAGGCCTCTCGAAACATTTGATTTGATTGACCTGTGTTCGCTACCCTTTATTCTCTGGCCATTCACAATTCACAAGCACTTCTTCCCTTGATTGGATCATACACGCGCGCAAGCCCAGCAATCGCTCCCGCCCGCGAACCACAGACAGCCAGCCCAGTAAACGCTCTGTGCTCTCGCAAGCCCAGTCAAGTTCTGCTATTCGCTCAGCGCCCGCCTTATCACCCCAAAGGGCAACACATAACACGGCAGAGCATTAGTCGAAGATCAGTTCTTACCATCACATCTATTCGCTCTGTGTTCTCTTGCAAAGATCTTGTTGCAACGCCACTCGATAACGCGTCAAGTACTGAACAATTCTTCATTGATCTTTCACGCGGTCATCGAATAGTAACGCGACGAGGACGTATTTCCTCGACACTTAGTGATCAGACTGGATTCTTAGTGGAGAATGGACTACAGTCAATACCAGCAAGGCCAAAATACACATCCCGGTTACGCGAACTCTGCTACTGCTAATAACATCGCTTCACCAACGAATACTATTCCCCAGCACACGGTACAATCCTCACCTGTCATCGCTTCTCAACAGCAGCAAACTCAACCACAAGGACACAACATGTACGGACCACAATACGGAGTGGCACAACAGGGCATGCACTATGCGATGCCTGGTATACAGGCCGCCGCGTTGGCAGCAACCGCCGCTGCTTCTGGCACGAACTATGGCTATATGTCCTCAGATCCCAATATTCCTCAAAGTTCGCCTCGGATGAGTGCCAATGCCAAAAAGGACGGACGACAATCGCCTCGAATGAACAGCATGTCCCAAATACCCGGCCGCCGAATGAGCCAGGTCACGAGTCCCGGCGTCGCGACGGCGCCCATGATGAGCCATGCCGGTACTCGACCAGGCGTTGCCCCATCTCAGATGCCCGCTCCCCAGATGCAGCACCCACAATCCCCGGAAATGCCAGCCGCGAGTGGCGCAGAGGAGTCGCCACTTTATGTGAATGCTAAGCAATTCCATCGTATTCTCAAGCGTCGTGTTGCTCGACAGAAACTTGAAGAACAGCTCCGACTGACGTCCAAAGGACGCAAGCCATATCTTCACGAGTCACGCCATAATCATGCAATGCGCAGACCTCGCGGCCCTGGTGGACGTTTCCTCACTGCCGAGGAGGTGGCAGCAATGGACCGCGAAGGTGAAAAGAGTGTCGATGGCAAAGATAATTCTGCCGGGGAAAGCTCTGGCACTACAGGAACAAAGCGCAAGTCTGAAGCCGGCTCAGCCACCTCAAACAAGAAAGCTAAGACGGACACAGCAAGCCCAGGGGATGAAGATGAGGATGAGGGTTGATCTTGCAAATAAGCTGTATCACCTTCTCTCTAATTTTTCAGCCTACCAGCGGTTTACGACGTCACGAAAGCACGATTGTTTCTTCTTTTCATCGCCATGCTGCCTGCAACGGCCTGAATGGTTCCAAACAGAGCGAGCATTTCTTTTTGATCGGATGAGGTATCTACAGTTATTGGCGGGTTGATGATATCGGCACCTTCGTTTATGTGTTGCGGCGGCTTGTACCGTTCAAACACCATCCGGCACGGCGTCCTTTCTTGACGGGTTTTATTTTAATACAGCACTTCACTGGCAACAGCAGATCATCCAGGGTTTGGAAGGGTGTCGCCTTTAGGGATAACGGATGGACAGAACGGATGGACGATTCGTTACGATGGATACCCCGCTTGATTATATCGTTCGATCTTTTCTCCCGCGTCTGCTGTCTCACTTCCTAGCGTTCTGTTGCATACGCCAGCATGGAACTGGTCCCTGGCAAACGTCGGTCTGGCTACCGAACAATAAGCCACACTCACTGCGCTCACGATTCAGAACTGATCATCTCATACAAGTGAGATTAGACGACGAATGGGAAAATCGGATTCAGAAAAGAAAAAAGAAAGAAAACGTAAAGGGAACTCAGATGGACAAGATACTGTGTTACTTACTGACTTATCAAGTGGTTTGGTCAACTTCTCACCATTGAATGAGGTCCTCAAAGGGGTGTATAGGTTTAGAGTCAGCGATGATGGTCCGGCGTTGGATCTGAAGTATAGGAGAAACGTGTTTAAGGATTAAAGCTTGTAAATGTTTGTTTTAAATTTGATGACTCATGTGTCAGAATTGCTGTCATGATAGTGTTCTCTCGCAATGTTTTTGATCACCATTCATAATCTCACAATGCTGTCTCCGTCACTGGTGACTTGAGAGACTGGCATCAACGAACGTGTATCAGTTCTCAGAGCACGAGGCTTGAACAATTGAGCTTCTTTAGCAGAAAAAGCATACATTCGAAACTAAGTATCGACAATGGAACGGGGTTAATCTGATAACTTTCGTATATATACATGATCGTAGATACCTATATCTCTTGCCATCATATCTCATAATTCGTAACCATAATTCGTAATCGTATCAAGTCACAATGATACTGAACATCGTTGTCCTGCGAGAAAGCGAGAACGCCCCGAAGCTGTGATTGTTATACAAATGGGAAGCCGTTTACCTCGCAATGAGGACCATAAACTTAACTAAACACCCCCGAAATCATCCCTCTCGACTTTCTGTGCTGACCTCTTGGTCCAAAGTCTGGCTGCAATCCTCTCGAGAAATGCACCACTACCTCGTCTCACCCTGGCCGCTGAGATATTATCAGCGACATCTGTGATCTCTCGAGGCCGGCCCCGAGCTTGGGTCATGAGACGAACAGGTGCACTGCCAATGGCACCAAGCTTGCGCAGTAGGACACCAAATGATCGTGTTTGGAGGAAGGTCACGAGAAGCATGAAGGGGACACAGACGAGGATCATGGTCAGAGGAAATCGCCAGTCGGTTGCAGGGACTGTAAAGACCGTCATACCGAAGACAGACTGGTTGTTGTTAGTGGAGGCTTGTAGATATAGCACTTTGCTAACGTACCGTGACAAAAGTAAGTGGTAAAAAGATCATACTGATCATTGTGAGGACTTTAATGTTGTCGCCCTGTTCAATAGCTCTCCGGCTTTCCTTGATGGAGCTTCCACTGAAGAGCTGATCTCGCAGGTTTTCGATCTCCTTACGGGTTCGTTCGTTGCGTTTGAGAACCTCCGTAAGCTCTTGGACGACTTTGTCAAGCTCACAGCGCAGTTTAGCCATGTGCTTACTATAGGCAATCCCATCAGGCGAATCAGCTGCGTGATGCGGCCATAGAATCGGGTGGGTGCCGGCCCAGAAGCTGTCGGTAAATGTGTCGATATATGCCGCGATCATTGACTTGATACCCGTGTTCACAACAGCAAGGGTGTTGTACGCCCAGAAGTACCTTCGGATGTAGGTGAAGTGCTTGTCCTCGAATAACAGTTTGTCTCTGAGTTTAGGGTCAAACATGAATTCGGTCTGGAGATGATTAGCATAGCATTGAGATATGGGGGTCTGGTGAACGTACCGGGGGAGTGATGAGCTTGGTGACTCGCTCATGGAGGATTAGGTTTCGCTTTGTAGCATCACGGTACTCGGAGATGAGTAGGTCCAGAAACGCATATGGTCCATTGACATATTTCTTCTCCTGGAACTCCGGACCACGGACAGTATGAGAGTTATCAGGAAAACTCTGGATAGCAAGTAACTGCCATGGACCAAATGTATCGAATAGAACCCCTTCTCGAGCACGCTCTCTTCTCGAACGCATAGGGGGAGCTTTGTGAGAGTCTCCGCCGAGTGATAGAGCCAATACAGAGCCGCATTCAGCGATATCAATATGATCTCCGAGGCGACTTTCTGAAGGTCTTTTATCGAAACGCTGCCAAGGAGCTGGCTCGAGAGGGTGACTGACAACTGTGTAGTACTTGAATACAAAGAAGAAAGACCTCTGACGAACGTTGGGTGTAGGAGGGGTTGGTGACACCGACAGCCTGGCAGTGAGCGGGACGGGCGATGATGGGACAACGATGGGCGAGTGAGAAGTTGCTTGGGAGGGGGGCCTCTCGTAGGCTCTAGTCATGAATGCATGGGTACGGCCACGGTTAGGCTCATCAGAGAGGAGATGAGTGAGCAGCTCATTCATATCAAAGTGTGACGACATGGTCCAGTGAAGTGCAGCGAGGATAAGAGGTGTAGGCTCTTGGACGATGCTACAAAATGTTAGTCCGACCTGATGGTGTTGTATGATGAAGACGTACGTGATTCGGCCTGTAGACGTGCCAATTTGGTTGACAGCCCTGATTGTTTCCCAAACCGTAGGGGCGTCGACATTATCAGCCGGAATCTCGTAGGGGCCCTCGCCCGTATACTTGACATCTGACTGCGCGTCTCCATCTCCGTCAGCGCTGAGTTTGGTGAGTTTGCAGTTATGGCCAACCTCGTACACTTCAAATGTAGACTGACTATACTGCTCTCTCTCATACGCCGCAAATTCACGGAAGGGTACATCTATATCAATCTCGGAACGTCGTTTCATGATATCGTCCAGAAAGGGTGCCATTTCGGGGGTGAAATCTTCGATTTTCAGATGCTGGAGGAGTTGGCTATCGGCCCAGTCTTCCTGGCCGAGATGATCCCTGACAATGTTATGGGGATAGTCCTCAACCTCTCGCGTTGTGGTAGTAGCTGTCGTGTTATCCAGGAGAGGGAGAGGGATGAAGGAAACATCTTCGTCCTGCGCAAAGACAACGCGATGACTGCCACTTGGCGAACCAGTAAAGTGCTGAGGCTCAGCAGACAAAGATGTTCTTTCTTTTGCGCTCTCAAGAGTTGCGGCCCGCCCTCGCCGGAAGATAGGAGACAAAGAGCCCTCTGTTGCGAATGTTGGGCCCGTGGAAGCTCTCAAGGGTGGTGTGAATGGACCGTAGGGCTCAGGCATGGAGATGCTACTGCGAGCATGGCTTTCTGCTGTGTCTCGTCGACGAGCGACGAGGCCATCTTGAAGGGTTGTCAGAGCGTGTAGATATTGTTCGCGAAAGTTGTCGGTTGCTCTGACAAGATCATCTAGAGCCTGAGAGGAAGTGTTTGTAGTCATTGATGAGCTTCACGTCACTTGGCTTGAAAATGGAAATATTCACATGATATTCTAATACTATAAAAGTCGCTGTCAAGAAAGGAGATGGAGGTGGAAGGTCGAGGGGTATTTCTATTCTTCCAGACTCGAGCCTGATTGCAAGTCATCGGCGGACCCCGATGAATGTTGCGGCTGGGTCATGCTCGGTCAACATCCATGGTTATAAGGTTGAATAAGCAAAAGGAGGGATGGTTGTGAGAGGGAAAGGTAGGGCAAACGAAAGATCCTTGAGTGAAGCAAGATAAGCTATGTCAAGTTCTTAGTGCGCCCAAGTGACGCGGGCACTAACGATGACTCCGAGGACCAACAAATATTCGTCCACATGTCACGCATCCCCAGTCACTGGCATCCGAGACAACCTAAGGTACAGCTTTCAACCTTCTCTAAAGGGTAAACCAGAAAGGTAGCGAGTAGTCTGAATAGATCACAACTTGTTATGGGTGATGTTCTTCTCAGTGTGCCTTTGATCTGAATGTCCATACTATGGTTCTCATGAGCACCCATTGCAACACCTACCATTGTACACTAATGGATAACTTCTCATGTCGGCAATTTGCGTATGTATACGGATATACACACCATTGCTTCATGATAGATAGGGCTGCCAAGGGCTCGCAAGCCTCACTTGACCCAAGTCTTTGCCGAAATCCAATTCTTGATTTGATATGGAGTGAGAGACCAGCCGGGGAATGGAGGGATCATTCCCATAGGACTCTGATAACGAGGCTGTACTGGAAAAAGGCGTTTTGTCGGTCACCAACTCAGTTTGACGTTCGCTTGAACACGGCCTCTAGCGGTTGTCAACGGAACGCCATGATGGCGGCGATGCGGAATTGGATATAAGGCATCTGCTTACTCTAGAAAATTGCCTGTAGTCTAGTATCTGTCTCTAACATTCTACGTCATGCAGCCATCTCCTCTCACAAACCGGGCGACCCTGAGCGCGGATGACTGAGAGGGTGTACTATATTGCGGGGGTTAGAGTTTCACAGCATCCACGTGCCGAAATTCATCGTCAGAACCTTAGATTATCGCTGATCAACATGGTGTTGAGCAAATGCAATTACGTTTGTCATGTGCAATTGACCAGTCGTCGACTACTACCAGGCGTGTACTGCTTCCTACTACTGCACTGTTTATTTGAGCCTCACTATGCATATGCCCTGGCTGAAATACAACTGACAGCTGCATGTCTTGCAATAATAGGGTTTAGTTTCATACTCCTACATGTCCAAGCGATAGCCTAATGTATCCTCTCGACTACCTATCTTCCTTGGCTCTATACCCAACCCGCCCGCCTGATATCATTCCCTTTCATGTCTTCATAACTCTATAAAACAAACAAGTACCAGCTAGCGTATTAAGACCTCTCAGTAGCATTCATTGTCCAATGCCTCGTTCGCATCGCAGCCATATCACACGCAAATATCCTTGTTGGAGTGCTTAGGAAGCGACACTCACGGGCTTGGCGGCTGATGCGGCGGGCTTCTCAGCACTGTCAACCTCCATGGCATCACCATCGGCCTCAGCCTCAGCATCGCCTTCTCCTTCCTCTTCCTCCTCAAGCTCCTCCTCACTCTCGCCCTCGATGTCGACACTGCCGTCATCGGACAGCTCCTCCTCATCCTGAGCGTTCTCTCCTTCGTTCTCCACACCAGCCATCTCCGAATCCTCTCCGTTGCTGGCCTTGGCCTTGGAGCTAGCCTCAGCCTCGTCAGCTTCAGCGGCTTCCTCCTCGTCGGCCTCTTCAGCACCGTATTCGTCGCCGTCGGCGACAAGATCAGCCTCGGGTTGCTCAGGGGGATACTCAGGGGGGGCAGATGCCTCGGAATCCCTGGAGTCGTGTTAGCTTGAATACATTATCGCTTGCTGATTTGTCGACTTACCACTTGATGGCAAACCGAGTCACTCGGGGCTTCTCAGCCAATACATTGCGCTTTACACGCTCAATAATGGGCTTAGCTGGGGGCTCAGCGTTGAGCTCCTCCGAGTCATATTCGTTGTTGACGTAGTAACCGACGCGAATAAACTCACGTCCATCGTAGGCGCATGTTAGGAGAATGACGGTAACACCGAGAATCTCTGCATCGGGAATCCGGGCGGTTTTGGGAGCATCGGCCTCGAAAATGAATTTGTTGACACCAACGGGGATGGGACCGACGAGAAGGGAGTCGAGTTCTTGGTCGTACTGGTCACTGAGAAGTGTTAGAAGAAGCGGTGTAAGGAGGGGCCTCAATCAAGCTGGTCCATACCTGGTAGCGGATCCAACGTAAGTGAGCTTCCATTCGAGATCTGTCCCATATTAGCGTTGTGGTTTTTTACCCTGCAGTTGACCAAAGTTGCACGAACCCTTCTCTAGCGGCTCGAGGCATTCGAAAGTAATCTCAAACTCGTACTTGTCGGTGAACTTGGCTGGGTTGTTCAGGACATTAACGCCCAAAAGCGAAACGACAGACATTTTGATGAAGATGGGGGGTGTATGAACTGAGTAGGTCGTGATCAGGAGCACACTGCAGTGGCAAAAATCGAGGTTTTGAAGGAAAAGGGTGAAAAAGAACGAGAGCACGAGTGTCTGGTTCTTTACGATGTGTGAAAGTTGATGTGGGGAGAAGCGCGATGTGAGATGCAAGACGCAAGAGAAGAGAGAAGAAGAGAGGAATAGAAACTGGGTGGATGTAGTAGTAGTAGTTGTTTGATAAAAAGCGTCGTACTAGTCTTAATAGCAGTACGGAGTATGCGAGCATGGGTAAAAGAAAACAAGAGCGGATCGATTTCTGGTTGCGACGGGAGATGACCTGCCCTGGGCGTCAAGGTCCAAAATGTGAGGAGCGACAGTGGGACGCGTTAGCGGTCATACCCGCGTAGAGAGGTTGCGTTGGGGACGCGACCTCCCTGAATGGAATCCCAGGAACTCATCTCAGTCAGGTGACCTTGACAACGATTGTTTGTGCGGGCATTGTCCAAAGCCCAACCAACAGGGCAGTCTTTGAATACTATCTCTTCTTTTGAGTAGGCGGTTTTATGGTTATAAATATGAGAACCTGAGTTTATACGAACAGGGCGATCTGTCAATTTTTCTGAAAACATACTCATACACAGTGCTATCCATTCTCATACTTGTATGTATTTCTTTTAAATACCTCCCATCAAAAAAGCCTGTCCATCCACCCATTCTCTCTAAAGGTAGTAGTGACCCACTAAAGTGCGGCTCTTGAATACCAAGTTCGTTCACCGCCTTAGACGCTCTAAGCCCAACCTGGGTTCTGCCGAAACTGCTTTGTTCAAGATTACTGTTCTTTGTTGGAGCTATCAGACTTTGAGGCGCTCGACCAAAACCATCCACGCGCAGCTCGACGCACGACCATTTCCCCCAACCCGGATCGATTGCACGCCTGTCTTTGTATCGCTGTCTTCGATTTTCTCTTTAGGCGCTGAATTCAGACATATATCATCCGGAGCCAGCTGGCGCAGCTCCTGGAGCTTGCCTCGTTCGCGACAGACTCTACTGCTTGTTCGTCTCGTATCATCAAGGATTGAATCCGGGCCCATCGCATCCCTTCAATCGAGATACCCGTGACTCTATCGAGTAGCGACCGCTTACGTACTCTCAATTCTGACCTCCCGATTGCCGTTCGCGACTTGGACATCATCTTCTGATTTCACAGGTCTTCGCTGACGCGCCTTTCGAAATCGCTTGCTTCTTGATCGAGACTTGGCAGCACGGCCTGTTTTTAAAATTGCAGGATGGCTTCCGAAGATGCTTCGTGGGGAGGAGAGGATACTAGCGCGCCGGGTTTTCAAGTTCAGCATAGCGAGGAACAAGTTGATAACTACGCTCAAGACTCTCCTGCTTCTGGTGACGCTGATACCGCAGATAATGGTACAGAAGATGATGGGGGAGAATATGATCCAGAGTCAGTCACCATCGGTACACCTGCGCCAGTTACTGAACAATCTGCGACGACTGCTCAACGTCAACCTTCCAAGCCCAAGATGTCAGGGGGCTTTATTGTTGAAGCCTCCGATGACGAAGATGAGAACGAAGATGAAGCTGACCAGCCTTCCAATACTGCTCCTCAATCGGAAGAAGTGCCCTCGCTCCCTCATCCTGGCCGTTCCACTACATCTCATGAACCTGCTCAGCCAGCTCTAACCTATACACCTGTTCCTCCTGCTGTCCCTTCCAATGTGACTCCAGCTTTGGCTGGTCTCGACCCTGTTGCTCTCCTCGAGGCCCGTGTTAAAGAGGATCCTCGTGGGGATATGGATGCTTGGCTTAACTTGATCGCCGACCATAGACGCTTGAGCCGACTTGATCTTGCTCGAAGTACCTATAATCGTTTTCTCGAGATATTTCCACAAGCTGTGAGTGAACCTCATTTCTTCCAGTAATATATATTGACAACATCTACCAGGCTGACGTCTGGGTCGAATGGATCGAGATGGAGCTTGGTCTCGACAACTTTGTCGATGCTGAACAGCTTTTTGGAAGATGTCTTATGACCGTACCCAATGTCAAGCTGTGGACAGTCTATCTCAACTATATTCGCCGTCGCAACGATCTCAACAATGATCCTTCTGGTCAAGCCCGCCGAACTATTACCCAGTCCTATGAGTTTGTCATCGACAACATTGGTGTGGATCGAGATTCTGGCAATATCTGGCAAGATTATGTCCAGTTCGTCAAAAACGGCCCCGGCCAGATCGGTGGTACAGGTTGGCAGGACCAGCAAAAGATGGACCAATTGCGCAAAGTATATCAACGCGCTATTTCCGTGCCCATGTTGACCGTCAACAATCTCTGGAAGGAGTACGACCAGTTCGAGATGGGACTGAATAAGATGACTGTATGCTTTACTCCTTTGCCTACAACAGCATAAACGCTAACATTATTAGGGACGCAAATTCATACAAGAGCGCTCTCCAGGCTATATGTCCGCCAAGAGTGCCAATATTGCTTTGGACAACATCACCCGGCACCTCAGACGCACTAATCTTCCCCGATTACCGCCAGCTCCAGGGTTTGATGGGGACCAGGAGTTCAGAGATCAGGTTGAACTGTGGAAGAAGTGGATCGCTTGGGAGAAGGAGGACCCCCTTGTCTTGAAAACGGATGAGCCCAAAACATACAACCAACGGGTACTCTACGTCTACAAGCAAGCGTTGATGGCACTCCGTTTCTGGCCTGAGATCTGGGTTGATGCGGCAGAGTGGTGTTTCCAAAACGATATCCGGGAAAACGACAAAGAGTTGGGCACAGAATTGCTACTTGAAGGCATTCGAGCAAATCGTGAAAGTGTCTTGCTTGCCTTGAAACATGCAGACCACATTGAAGTCAACTATCCTGGCAAAGAGGTCGACAAGGCCGAGTTTGCCCAGGCTGTCCGAAAGCCATACGATGATGTTCTTGAAACATTGTACGAAATGAGCGACAAAGTCAAAGAGCGGGAGAAGTTAGAGGTGTCCACATTGAGACAGGCCGCTGCACAAGATCTGGTTCAGGCTTCTATCGAACACAATGATGACGACGATGATGAGGAAGACAGCAAGCCTAAGCGTTCGCCCATGGAAGAACGCATTCTTGCAATTCAGAGGGGATACGCTGCTGAAACACAACTTCTGTCCCGTACGATTTCCTATGTCTGGATTGCTCTTGCAAGGGCCATGCGACGCATTCAAGGCAAAGGCAACCAGTCAGAAGGTGGTCTGCGCAAAGTCTTCACTAATGCACGTCAGAAGGGACGACTCACAAGCGATGTCTACGTAGCCGTTGCTCTTCTTGAGTCTGTTGTCTACAAAGATCCCGTAGGCGCCAAGATCTTCGAAAGAGGCGCCCGTCTGTTCCCCAACGATGAGATGTTCATGATAGAATACTTGAAGTATCTTCATTCTAAGGATGACACGACTAGTAGGTTTGGAATTCCCAAAGAGGCAACGATTGAAACTAATCACTTATAGATGCGCGAGCCGTTTTTGAGACTTGTGTTACCCGATTGGTTTCCAAACCAGAGACTCTCGCAAAGGCAAAGCCGCTTTACGCGTATTTTCACAAGTACGAATCGCAGTATGGCGAGCTATCGCAAATATCCAAGCTGGAGGACCGAATGGCAGAACTCTTCCCTGAGGACCCCAAACTGAAGTCTTTTGTTGCCAGATTTTCATCCGACAAGTTTGACCCAGTCGCTGCCCCTATCATAATTTCGAAGGCAGTGCAAATGAGGCCAAAGCAAGTCATGCCCACTATGGTCGAGCAGCCTATCTCACTGCGAAACAGCCCCATGCCAGCGCGACAAGAACAGAGTCCCCGTCCTCAGTATGTTCGGGCAACTGCTTCTCCAAAACGGCCTCTTGCTGTAGACGATGATGAGCTCAACCCCCCCAAACGACTTGCTAGAGGAGTGTCGCCTCTCAAGGGTGCAGCGGGCCGCCGCCTTGACCAGCAGCGCCGGAACCAAGCATCAGCGTTACACAGGGATATCACTTTCCTTCTTAACATCCTCCCCCCTTCTCAAAGCTTTGACGCACAACGCGTTAACCCCACGGCCATGGTCTCTATTCTCCGGGACGTCCAGCTTCCTGATGCCGCCACGTTGAAGGCAACGGGGGGTGGCCAGACACGTTTCGGTAATTCCTCTCACGCTAGACAACCTTCAGGCGAGTTCGGTAGCAGGCCGCTGAGTCCATATGGAAGAGTGGCATCTGCAACCGGCGGCTATAGGAACTCGCCGCTACGGCCGGAGGGTGGAAATACCTTCCAAGCCAACCCCTATCCTCCTCCTGACCCGAGCGGCCAACTACCTATGTGGCCGCAAGTACCTGGTGGCTACAGCGCACCGGCACCAGGTCAGTTTGCAGGATATAGATTTCAATGAGAAATCACTCGAGAGGATGCCAATGATCGATGACAAGGGATCTTGAGCTGTAAACAACCTGATCTAATAATGCCAGTGAAAAGGGATTTTTTTTTGGATGACGTTGAGGGCCGTGGTGGGATTGTCTTTGCCTCGCGCGTTATGCATGGTATGGCGTTTGGGGGGGATCAGACATCGGAGGTGGTGGGTGTCATTGATATTTCGTTTGTTGAGAGGATGAGATGCAGCAAGATAATCTGCCTACTCAATTGGTATCAAACACCTTCAATAACTTTTTATAATTGACTCGAGTCCTGGAATATATATGTGCTTTGTGCTTGAGCCTTGTGATCATTGTATCGTTTGTCGAGTTTTTAGCCGTGCTACGGCTGCAAATTGAGAATTGATGCCACAACGGATTGCTACATGAAGCTGCATGTACCCATATACCAAATCCGGTGTCTCCAGTTCTATTTTCCGCGGCCCGCATGTTTATGAACACTACTGCCACAATGTTTTACTGTTTAACAACGAATACACTGTTCTGTCCAACCCCAACCAGTCGGGTTGTGGCTTTGACCAAATCGTTGGACCATCAGACACTCAACTGACACTCGACTTTGTTCTACGAGGAAAACGTTCTTACAAACTCTTAGCAAGCTTGCATGAAGTCAGAAATGGCCAATTGTATTGCTAGACAACATTGGGCATTGATATATCGTTGACATACCCTTGTGTGTGATGATACTCGTAGCTGATTCCTGTCACCTCATTGCCAGTGCCCCCGTTGCTTCCTCAGTTCCTCAATGCATCACTGGATCCATAATCTACCAGTGTTGTTACAGTGCCTGCCCTTAATTTCTCAGTGTAATTGCTGCCTGATTCTTGGGGCGTTTTGTTGATATCTTCTCTCCGTGCACCTCCTAACCTCCTCTCTTTCTCTCCTCGTGCACCTTCTCACCTCCTCACCTCCTCAGCACCAGCACTCCATCCTAAACTCATCCAAAGCTTCAGCTTGGGTGAATCACACAGTGAGTCACTGCCTCTTCAGCTTCCCTCTCTCCTAGCTATATAATCCCCTCCTCTCCCCCTCTTCCTCTCTCCTTCCTTCTTCCTTCTTCATCATCACCACAGTTTCCTCCTTGAGCTTCCTCTTCTTGGGCAAGCACATCAACAGCTCTAGCTTCTTTCAATCAAGCCTTACACAAGAACCAAACTTCTCTCGCTTGGCTTAAACAAAGCTTCTTTGCCCTCACAACAGATTCTCACATCAATCAGATTCCAAACCTCGTGCGCTTGCACAAACCTGAGAGCAAATCGCTTGCTTCCGCGACCGCGACTGGTGAGTCCATTCCTTCTTCCCTTCATGCCAATTCAGTTCAAGCACACCTTTCCTCACGGCTATAAATACCCTCTCTTTCTCCTCTTCAAATTCTTTCCTTTCCTTCAACACTTCCCTCAACCCACCTACAACACACTTCAAACATATTCTACTTCTACCCAGTCCAATCTTTCTTCACCAATCATCTTTACCTTTCAGTCACTGAACCTTCCAGACACATCAGTCACCATGTCTGACAGAGGTCGCTCGCCTTCCCCGGCTGGGTCTGGAGGTCCCTCCGGCTCGGGACGACGCCCTTCTCAGTCTCCCGCACGTTCTGCGTCTGGCTCTGCTGCTGGCGGTGCTCCTGTCGGCTACCAGAAACCCCTTGGCTTTGATCCTGCCAAGCCCCAGGGCCAGGACAATCAAGGCAATACCCGAATGGAGTTGCCCCCTGACGCTTACGTGTCTGAGACCAAGAAGGACTTGTTCACGCTGCGAAATGGGCGCTTCAACACCGAGGGGAAACCCGAGCAGATCGAGGTCAACCAGTACAGGATGACCAAGTTCGATTTCAACAAAAAGATCTTTCAGTACGACGTAAGGAGCTTTCATATGAGTTCACATTCAATTCATTCTAACAAACACTGCAGGTTTTCATCTCTCCCAACCCGGACAAGATTGGCCCTGTCATGAAGAAGATTTGGGCACATGAAACTACTCGCAATGCCCTGAAAGCTTACAAGTTCGACATGTGGCTCTTCGATGGGAAGAAGCTGGCGTGGAGCCCTGCTCTTGTGGAACGCGGTGAGGCTCGTTTCACTGTCGACCTTGACGAGGGCAGACGACCTGCTGGCGGGAGAGCGCGCGAAGGCGGCAAGTTCCTTGTCACCATTCGAAAAACTACCGAAATCCAAGTCTCAGCTCTACAAGGTTATCTTGAACACAAGATTTCTTTCAACAACAGCGTTCAAGAGGCGCTGAACTTTTTGGATCATCTTGTGCGACAGTGGCCTTCCAAGAACCTCCTGGCCATAAAGCGAAACTTCTACAAGACTGGTCAGCCTGGAAACCCTCTCCACGATGGAGCTATTGTCGAGGTTCACAAGGGCACTTATGCTTCAATCCGCATGAGTGACAACATCAAGCAGAGAGGCGTTGGCCTTGGCTACAACATTGATGTTGCCAACACTTGTTTCTGGATCGGCAACCAGCCAATGGACAAGATGGCTTGCAACTTCCTCGCCACTCTGGATCACAAGTATGGAGGGCAGACACCTGGCACTCTCAATGAGTTGCTCAAGCCCGTCCAGGACCGCAAAACTGGACGCTGGGCCTCCTCAGATGCTTTCAAGCAGCTCCGAAAGATGCGTCGACTCAAGTTCAAGGTCAAGCACAAGGGTCGAAAAAACGAGGACAAACTGTACACCATCCAAGACTTTACTTTCGATGAGAAGTTCGGCGAAGCGGGCGCATCGGCCAGGACCATGACTTTTGAGAAGGACGGGAAAGACATCTCGGTGTATGAGTACTACAAGAAGGAGTACAACGTAACCCTGAGACTGTCTCATCTTCCACTCATTAATGCTGGAAAAGCCGGCCTGATTCCTATGGAGCTTGCCTTCGTTGAGGATATGCAGCGATACCCTTTCAAGCTTAACCCCGACCAGACAGCCGCCATGATCAAGATTGCTGTCACCCGCCCAGGTATTCGCAAGCGGGACATCCAGAACGGAGCTCTTGCCCTGCAAATAGGTCAAGATCCGTTCCTGAAGGAGTATGGCGTCAACATCGACTCGCAGTTTGCAAAGACCGAGGCACGCATTCTGAATGCCCCAATCGTCAAGTTTGGACAAGGTACAGCCGAACCCAGGTTTGCTGGTCGCTGGGATTTGCGAGGCAAGAAGTTCTGGAAGCAGAATTTTGCGCCTCTCCAGAGCTGGGGCTTCATCGCCCTGGAGACACCCGTTCAGCAACCGGTGATGCAGGCTTTTGCCAGTACCTTCAAAAGCACCTACATCGGCCACGGAGGCAAAGTGCTTGCCGAGCCTATCCTTTTGCCTACACCTGGGAACCTCCGCTATGATGCTGCGGGTGCCATTGCTCACGCTCATGAGCAGATCACGAAACAGCGGGGCTACACCCAGCTCTTGTTTGTTATCGTCTCAAAGAAAAACAGCGGAACCTATGAGCGCCTCAAGAAGTCTGCGGATTGCAGATTTGGTATTCTTACCCAGGTCGTCCTCGGCAACCACGTGCAGAAGAACAATGGGCAATACCATTCGAATGTTTGCATGAAGGTCAACGCCAAGCTGGGTGGTGCCACTTCCTGCACTCCTCCTTTGTGGAAGTCCCCTACATTCTTCCCCGACAGCCGCCCTACCATGATTGTGGGTGTTGATGTATCCCACGCCGCTCCTGGAGGCGTAACCCCATCCACCGCCTCGATGACTATGTCTGTAGACAAGGATGCCACTCGTTACGCCGCAGTTGCTGAGACCAACGGGTACCGTGTCGAGATGCTGACCCCCTCGAACATTCGATTCATGTTCGGAGAGCTCATCCCTCGTTGGAGAGCCAACCACCCAAGTATGGTTCCTAAACACCTGATCTATTTCCGAGACGGTGTAGGAGAGGGGCAATTTGCGTACGTGTTGGACCAGGAAGTCGAAGAGATCAAGAAATACCTTCGCACGATCCTTCCTCCTGGACAGATGCCAAAGTTCACTGTGATTGTGGCTACCAAGCGTCACCACATTCGTTTCTTCCCTCAGAGAGGTGATAAGAATGGCAACCCTTTGCCCGGTACTTTGGTTGAACGAGAAGTCACGCATCCTTTTATGTTTGACTTTTACCTCAACTCACACGTCGCTATCCAGGGAACTGCTCGACCGGTTCACTACCACATCATCTTGGATGAGATGAGCATGCCAGTGAATGATCTACAGAAGATGATTTACCAGCAGTGCTACTCGTACGCGCGCTCGACCACCCCTGTGTCACTTCATCCGGCTGTCTACTATGCGCATCTCGCTAGTAACCGAGCTCGCGCCCATGAGAACGTCAACTCTAGTGATGGCTTCCGAATCGGTCCCAAGGGCCACGAGATCGCTGCGGAGAAGCAGGCACATGGCACCTCCACCGGCCTTCCTAACAGGAACGTTGAGGCACCCCCGTTGATCCGCCTTGGTGGTACAACTAGCCAGACACCCCAGGAGGGTGAGCAGCGACAGAGAGACTTTTTCCGTGGCACCATGTGGTACATCTGATCTGTGATGGAAGATACCATGGACAAGAACGTGGATGGTGATGGAATGGCAGATGTGATGGGGTGATGAAAGTGGAGAGTTGATCGCTAGGGCGGCGGGAAGGGCATGGACAATGCGAGCGATCTTGATTTCTGGTGTATAAGCTAGCGGATGCAGCTTTGAGGAAGCACAGGATCATATTAAAACTAAAAAGGGGCGACCGGTTTGGCGGGGAGTGGCGGTGGAGGTTGATTTTACTTGTTCTTAAAATAGCTCCTGATCAATTCTATCCAAGCGATCTTGACATTGTTTACTGTTCGTAAATGTGACTCGTGTTGTGGAGAGATCGTGCCAGTCTTGTGCATAGCTAATGTGAGATTGAGGACGGAGATTGATCTCGCCTGACTTGGCTTCGATATAAGGAGGAAACCCTTACCATTTGCAGAAGTATATAAGTTATGTCTGCACGGGTGACCCTGAATCTATGGTGCTACGTAGTTGATGGTGGACCACAGAATGCGATTGAGGTCCATGATGAGCTGCGAAACCAAAGATTATTAAAATGTGGTGCTTGCAAGTCGTGCGTGGAGAGATCTAGACCTTCTACTCCGTAGCTATAAAGAGATTGTGAGACAGGTATGAGAAAATAGTTGGTGGTCTGACTTGAGGAGATTCCAACTACATCCGACATAGAGTTGCGAAGCCATCTGCCCGAGTACCATGGACCATATTCATGAAGACTATTCAGAAGGCGCAATAGTTATGATTAAATGGGCCGAAGGCTCGATTTTAGTATATTCAAGCCCATGGTCTAAGAGATATTCATCGAGATGTCGTACTGGATACTGTCCCATCCCAGCGGCTTGATCAAGGGAAACCTTAGTTCTGCCAGTAAATCATTATAGGGTATCTTCTGGTAGGAATAGGGCCATCTCAGAGTTGCTGCTAACTAGTTGCCTAATTCAGACATCGAAAACAAGCATGTCGATCCCCTCGAGGTGAAACATAGCCATTCCTGACATGGTTGACTATCCCCATCAGCCAAGACATTTTCTGTTCCGCTAAGCTCTCGTTCTGGATGTCTCAAGCCCAAGACAAGCCTGAAAGCGGCATACCACATCATCGGGAGCCTAAAACGGCGCGTTGAGAACTGCAAAAATTGCCCGAGATGGATGGTTTCAGAGGCTTGTCTCAGATCTTCAACTCTGATCTTCTGTTCACGAATAGCCAAGAGATTCATGACCACAGCAAGTCCAAGGGCCCGGGCCAGGATCAAGGATAAATATCTCTCTCTTCCATCTCTTTCTGACTTCGAATCGTCTTACTCAACCAGTCACTCACTCACTCCTTGTGTGTTCCTAGTCATTCTTTACTTTTCTTTGTTGCAACATGATTCGACCACTCTTCTTTGCTTGCATCTTTGCTGCTGGCGTTTTCGCACAATCGACTGCTGATCCTGCTCTGACAAAAGACGGGGCGTTCCAACATCTGGGATGCGTTGCTATTAGGCCCGGCACCTTTCCTCGTCAGTTCGATCTGGGTCAAGCTGGGTGTACTTCATCATGTTCATCAAACGGCAACATTATCGGCTTCCGTGGAAACAGCTGTGTCTGCGACCGCCTTGACCTCTCGCCAGGGCCCATCTCCTACCGCGTTGTAAAGGTTGATAACGCCCTCTGCAATCAATGGTGTGACCCAGCCGACAGGTCCAAGGGAACCTGTGGAGGAGCCACGATCCAGGGATGGCCCATCTACGACCTGTACAAGAGAAACAATGCTCAGATCATATATGGGGCCTTCCCAGTTGCTACTCCTACTCCTGCACCTACCCAGCCCATCCAAACTGGCATGCCCATTCCCAACCCCAGCCCAAACCCCAAGCCAGGTGATGTCTGGCACGAATGCCCACCCAATGTTGCCAACTGCCCTTATCGCAACAAGTGCCCCGATGGCAGATGTCAACTCAAGCCTATCGTTCAGCCGTGCCGCGGATGTTCTTACAACGGTACTGGTAACTGGACTGCTCCGACTTGCCCTCCTGGAGGCTGCAATCAAGGTCCCAAGCCTGTTCCAGTTCCAGTCCCCGGTGGAAGTGGAGGAAGTGGAAGCAGCGGAGGTAGCGGCGGCAACGGAGGGAACGGAGGTACCGGAGGCACTGCTGGAAACGGAAGCAATGGTGGTAACGGCGGCAGCGGGGGCTCTGGAAGCAGTGGTGGAAACGGTGGTGACGGAGGTAACGGTGGGAATGGAGGTAACGGCGGTGGATCGAGCGGATTCAGTGGCGGCGACGGGCATGACGGAGACCAACCTCCTGTCATCGTCAACTCGGCCGTCAAGGCTCAAGATGGAAGCTTCATACTGGCTCTCGTTGTGATTTCCTTTACCTTCACTCTTTTATAGGCTTGGAGATGGATGACGTTACCATTCTAGGGGAGTTGGAGGTGGCTTTCTGTTCTTGTAATACACTTCGTATAGAAAAGGGGTAATAGGGGTTAGATACAGTTTTGGCTTAATATAATATCACATCAGCAAGATATCGAGAGCAATATGTCAAATGGGGGACCATCGGAAATCTCTTTCTTCATTTTACTTCTATTTTGGTGTCATGGTACAATATACGTTCTGTGGCCGACTCACAGGATTGTACATTCTCTCATATGACGAGCATATCGGAAAGTTCACTTAAGCAATGATCTTCTCCTTGCACTCGATACTACGCCCAGTCAGTAAGATGCCTGAAATGAACGTAATTGTGTAACTCACCCATGGTCTGCCTTGAGCTGCTTCATCAATGTCCTGGCAAGGCTGGGGTACACAGGGGCGACAACACCCTTGTCTGTGATAGTACCGTCAAGAACCATCTTGGTAGCTACAGAATTGGTCAGCATGTATAAACTCGACCGCTCAATCTTGTAGGGGGAACATACCAACACCACAAGGAACACCGACAAGCTTGGACATGGCGGAGTAGCCACCGGAACCCTCAGGGGCACCGTACTCGATAAGGGTGGATGTCCAGGTGTTCTGGCTGCCGTCCTTGTTGACAACCTCGAAAGTGTGTTGGAGGAACTGAAAGCAAGTTAGAGTGGAACTTCAAGTCGAAGTCAAGCTCCCTGTTGGTACTCACCACAAGATCGCGCTCGCCCTCCTCATAGGCCATCTTCTGCTCAAGAGTGGCGCACAGGGTGTCGAGGGCTGTTCCGCGAGGGGTGGTCTTGGCATCAGAGAAGACACCAACTATAATGTTGTATCAGCATACGCTCAAAAACGACCGCTAGCACTTTAGACTCACTCCACTTGAGTCCAGCCAGCACTTGGCTCTTGACAGACTCGTCGCTGATAGAGGTCTTTGAGAGAACAGCCTTGATCAGGTCCTCCTCGCTTGATGAGCTAGCACCAATGAACTTTTGGAGGGCCTCCTTCCAAGGAATAGCCTGCTTGAAGAAGTCTTGCTCATCAACACTGAGGAAGCCAATGTCGACAAGAGCCTTGACGAACTGGGGGAAACCATTGTAGCGAATGGTTCCTCGGACGACGGTCTCGGCATCAGGAATGCGGTAGCTGTTGAGGTCAGTCACTGCCATTTAACCCAGTTCTATCTGACCTACCGCTGACGGTAACCAGTGCTGTCACGGTTTCCATAGGCAACGAAGTTATAACCCAAGTAGCCGGTGTGGTAAGGCTTAGCAGTGCCCATGAGGTCGACACCGGTGATGTCAACCAGCTTGTTGTCCTCGTAGTACTTGGCGTTGTTCTTGAGGGCCAAAAGGACACCTCGGCTGCTCCAGCTGAACTTGTAACCTAATCGTAGTTAGTGACGGCGGCGTGAGCCATGATCGGGGTCTGGGTTACCTAGGGGGTTGTTGGAGTCTGAAAGCTGGTTAGCTGTGATCATTGGCCATTGATTTGGGAAACATACTCTCAGGGGCGGGGAGACCACCGCAGAAGCTCTTGAAGGACTTGATCTTGCCGCCCTCCTGCTGGATGCGGTCGATGAAGTCGACAGCGTAAAGGTGGTCGACACTTATATGTGTTAGCGAACGTTTAGAATCGTAGATGGTCGAGAAGCATACCCGGGATCAACCTGAGATAGTCAGCAAGGTAGAATTGGAAGACAGGATGCCAGGACTTACACCAATCTCGTTCAGGACTGTGATACCGGCAGCCTTTGCCTCCTCGTGGAGCTCCTCCATAGCAGGAGAGACGTAAGAGGTAGTGACGACATTCTTCTTAGCCTTGATAGCGGCCTTGATGACGGCAACGTGATATGTGTAGGGAATCAGAGAGATGGTGATGTCGTGCTTAGCGACAGCCTCCTCGAGAGCAGCGGAATCGTTGACATCGAGGCTAATGGCGTTTGTGTTGTCGAATGTTCCAGCGAGGTTCTTGGCTGAAGCGAGAGTACGGCAAGCAACAGTAACGTGGACGCCAGCCTTGGCGAGGACTTCGACGGCAGGGGTGGCAACGAAGCCGGAACCGAGGAGGAGGGCGGATTGAGGCATTGTTGACGATGAATTGATCTGTGGTGTTGTAGTAGAGAGATTCTCGTTGGAAGCAAAAGAATTTCCACTTCAGGAGCTCTTACTCAGTCACCGAAAATGTAAATGTTCTGCCCCGCATTTTGGTAGGTGACGAGGGGACCTCCCCTCCCGGCTTTCGGAGGTCGAGGAGCTGTAAAGATACCGTAGGTATTTCCCAACCGATACCGGGGCCATTGAGTACAGGGAAGTAACCCGTAGCAAAGCGTAGAACTGGCACTAAGAAGGGGCGAGGGGTCTGAGCCTGGGGACAGGCCTGCAGCCTGTAATGTCTTTGCTTTGTGACGAATCGCGGGTAAAAGTGGGCGCTCTGACGATGTAAAATAGACGAGTTTTGGTTGAGGTCTAAAATGGAATGTGTTCCCGAGATAAAGACACTAACTTAATAAATTTAAGTAAGGTAGCGTTTACTATACAACTACAAGACAGAACACTCCTTCCTGCAATCCATATATCAAAGGGAAAACGGAATCAGGCTATGCATCTCAACTTTCAAAGCACGAGTCAGTCTGCGGCAGATAACAACGAAACCAGACCAGAACCCCTGTAAGACGAATCACACAAGGCTCAATTGGTCGATCACGGGCCTGCAATCTCTGGCTAACAGTCCAGGGAGTTGAAAATGTGACCAGGGAATGGCAAAAATTTCAGCATTTGAGGTTGAATGATAAGAATATATAGCAAGACTCGGAACATGTTGGGTTAATCTGGGATGGATTTAGTTAACTCGTTGACTCCCTAGATAATTATCTTCGCAACCTCATCCAAAATCTTCGGGTATTTCAGCACCCGCAAGCAAGGCCTTCCGGTTTGCAGGCATGATAAACTGACCCAAAGAGTTCAATCTGGATACATTGCAAACTGATTAATTTTGGACCGGGGGATTGAAAGTACACTCTGTAACCCCCCGGGCTTATGTAGAGACCCTCCCTGAATACGTCCATACTTGATCCATTGGCATTAAACTGCCACGTAATTGATGTGGAAATCGTATTTAAAGGCTGCTTTGAGGTTAGAAGAGTCAATAAGATGTTTAAAGCAGTCACTATTTGAACCGTTAGATATTACACGATCCACTTCGCTACCGGGAAGTATTCAAGTGACATGAGAAGCGGTTACTGGAAGTCATCGGTATTACCGCATTTCAAAAGGTCAAGATAACCAAAAGTTGGATCGAAGCTCAGTCACGTACAAATACGAACAGACTTGATAGGTAGGGAGGGCATAACAAGATGATGTATAACATTCAAAGCCAGGGTTATGTAGCCGCCCCCCAATCCTCACCGAGAGAGAAAACCACACACACATTCATAATCTGAAAACCCCAGTACTATTGGTGTGGCTCATGTCTTAGACCAACGACGAAGAGAAGGAATTTTACTCTTCTCCCTTGTCCGAGTCTGTCACACCTGGTTGTGTAATTTCAGTCCTTTACAGAGTCTGGCTTTTAAGCTACATGATAATCAACGGCAACAACATGGATTAGTTAAGACTCACGCCCTGAGGTGAGATCAATTGCTATTGGTAGTTAACAGAATTCATCCGTGCTTTGTGATACCGCCTCCCTTTTTGTAATTTGGTGAACTGACCTCAGGTTACACAAGGCGTCATGCAAGGCTCAGACCATTTGATTTCCATCAAGGCAGGGAGAATTACAATGTCACATAAACAATTGTCACATACTAACACCAAGAAACGTAATTTAACCCACAAAGGATATTGTGGCTAACTGAGACGTATAGAAAACTCGTCATGAGAATGATCGCTGCGATACTTTAGGCAGATTAGCACTAAGAATAGAACAAGCTCCAAAAAGAGCAGCTTGAGCATTCAGTCAGCCTTGAGAGTATCGTGTTGGTCCAGATCAAGTAAATCCTCACTGCTAGCCATAATTAGAGGGGTTGGGTCTCATAATGGGTGAGGCTTTACCTGCTTGCGACCCAAACCTGACCCAACCTGACACAACTTGACACCTGTAAACGCCGACCTTGCAGTGCGGCATCTCACCGATACGCTACTGCATAGTAGAATATCCGCGAGGCGTCAATGGGAAATATAACATCGACCGGTGAGGAAACGACGCTAACATCTATGATTTGGTGGATCCGGTATTTCCATTTAGTCTCCCCGAATCCGAGTGACAACTTGGACCGTCCATCGCTTATTCGAGCTTTGATAGCTCCATGCCAAGTTTCCCCCGAAGTTTGTATCTGACGTGGCCGCATTTGAAAATTTCTATGGGCCCAAAATGATGTCCTCTCCAAGTGTTTCAGTCGAAAACGGAGAGGTATGGGGTCAGCTGAGACTTGGTCTCAACTTAGACTTCCGTCGACCCGGTTAATCAGAACGCGTGCGGGATGTATGTGAATAGCATGCAAAAGGTTGATGATATGATTGTGAAGTCACATGCCGTAAACTTGAGGCTTGCGATCTCGAGTGATTAGTTTGTATGAAATCACTGATTCTGAAATTTCTGAAAGGCAAACTCATATATATCGGCCAAGAAACTCTCGATTTAATTGTAAGGCTCGCTGAAGATTTCTTCAGGTCTCCAGGAGGTCGGCGGCTGGTGGCTCAACTGTATGCTGTTGGTTGTGAACTTATTTCCTAGTGGGTGTGTATGGTCCTGTTCTGCCTAAAACAGCCCCCCTATTTTTACAGATGCATGCGGATTCATGGTACGGAGCTTGGTCCAGCACCATCATCTTGTGTGTGAAGCCTTGACCTTGCATCTATTACCAGTTTTGGTCGTCATGCAGGACTTGATAATGACTGTTGGCCAATGAATGTCTATTGGCAGATTCCTTCGAAGCAGCCTCGCCGCAGCGGTGAGTCTGGGAGGGCGATCCGATCAGCCAAGAAGGCGTCACTCACTCGAGGTACTCCTTCTCATCGCCATCTTCTCTCTTGTCTCACTTGCTTTCTTCTTCCCATCTTTTTTGTTGTCCCCATCCCTCGTCATCTTCATCTCCTGCGAGCTTTTACCTCCGAGACATTCGAATCTCCCTTGATCATCCAAGACTACAACACCATGTTTCAGTCTACTAAGGTGCACATTAGTCTATTAGACTAGTGCAGCCAGTTCATCCTATCTTCAGCAGCACCATGTTATGCCCCTTACTGATGCGTGCACGCGAGTGTCAACGGACTCGCCTCGCCCCGTCCCGCGGCTCCCTATTAACGAGATGGAGATTATGATGCCGGGATGCAGAGAAAACTCCGTCATCCCTCTGCCGTCGTATAAAATGGATAGAACTTTCTCTGCATCTTGTCGCCGTCTTTACTCAAACAATCTTCAAACAACAATCTCGGACGAGCATTCGGTACACCAGTTTCCTATACCTGTGACACAAAACTCTTGGGTTCTTTGACTGGAGCATGAAGTTCTGAATACATCTCATGATGGAAGACATCGTACAGTCAGAGTAAGTTCTTGTTTCTATACTCTCTATCAGCGAACCTTTTAGTTCCCCATAGGCTATGATGTTGGCATCAAGTTCCTTCACTGACGATAAATTTTGTTCAGATGCGCTAGCTATGAAGAGCGCTACTGGGTTCGGTCGCAGGACGATTTGAACTGGTCCATAGAGAGACGGTCTTCATTTCAGTTACATGCCTATCTCCGACAACCATCCAGGGACGACCCCTTTTCGGCATGGTCAACGACGCCAATTGATCCTTCCTCGAACCTTACCTTTCGACACATCGAAGTACTGTTGAATCTTCGTATCACTTCATGCGTTGCGTTTATTCGTCGCCAAGTCTTCAGTCTCCTATTCCAGTCACACGTTCTTGTTGAACCTCCAGCCCAGACGCATCGATGTCAGTCACCACAAGCTCACACCGCGGACACTCAGCTGGATACGTACGGCATAGGGGCACAGTTCGAAGGGCCTTGAACTCATGGATAGCCACTGCAATAGCTGTCATGCCATAGACATGATGAAGGACGTTGACTCAATGATAGCTGGGTATTTTCAGCGATCTGCGCAAAACGCCCTAAGAAACGACTGGTTACTCATCTATATGCATGTACCTTTTGATGTCATGCTAGAAACCCTCGCCTCAAACTGTTACAATCACCCAGAAAGCACCCTTCTCTACACCATCTCTGCTGGTTTTACTTCTTCTTATTTCCCCCATATAATTCTCTCCATGCTGCAGTTATCCTTCGATGGCTATACAGTCAAACCCATTGCTTGCATAATCTATTACATTTCACAAATAAGTCTCATCTGACAGATATCACTGCTCTATTGAGATGTTTCGACCATGGTCGCCTCATTATATTTCTTCACGTGAAAAGTGTCTGGTTTATTTGCGAGTGTGCAAAACTTGATTATAATATATTCCGCAATTGTAATTGTGAATTTTTGCACATATACGACACTGAACACTCATGATATGACACGTTTGCAATCCAACACCAAGCTCATGCTTGAATCTTATCATGATAAAGTCATTTAGAGCTACGAACGCCAAAACAAACCATCGATCTCTGATCGTGATGAAAATTTAGTGGTCAAATAGCAAGCCATTTTCATCATCAACTACCCTAAGTCATTTTATCACTGAGGACTCTCAAGTAATCCGAGCTTTTGTCCCTCCCCCAAACCCCCAAACCCATGCTATCTCCAGCCACATCACGGATTGCATGGTTCGTCATCCTGATGTTACGCTTACCCCAAACTTCTCCACAGTTTCTCCTCATCTACCGACAATCCCCCAGATTGTGGATTTAATGTTATTCGTATTTCATTGGAAGAATCGTGGATCTCGTTAATCCATCAATGAAAAGCCGTTATCTTAGAAAAGAACTGACTCAAACCTGGAAACGTTGAAACCATTCGGCGAACTAAAAGCATCGGGAGTCTGATTAAGTACCGAAAATCGGACTTAGGCCTGCGGTCGGTCTTATTCCCACGCCGGTATCTTCTAAATCACATTGCCTGACAGGAATATCGGGCTGGAATAAGATCGACAACTATTACAATGCCTAATCCTCGGGGAGCAAGAAAACGCGAACCTTGATATACGGTGTCAAAATAAATTCATTAAAGGTTATCCTAATCTTAGGCTATATTACCTAAGCTTTTTTGTCATTTAGGATAAGGGCCCTGTGTTTTCTTTCCTCCCCTAGCTAATGTCCCATCAAGTATCACTAAACATACATATATCAAGTCTGACCTTATATCTGGGCTAGTTATTGCTCCGTGCTTGAATCGATCTCACATGTGAATTCAAGGTGTTTCGCTCCATTGATCTACCTCCTGTAGGGTGCCCCATCTTAAAAGCAACGTCTCAGATCTTCGCTATAAAAGCCGAGATCGCCCTGCCCCCCTTCTGCAGTTCGTGCAAGTAAAACACTCCCCAGCATCAAAATGGCTGATGCCAACGCCACAAAAGGTGAGCTCGAACAGGCTCAGGCTCAAGAGATGGGACAACCAGACGATAGAATCAGCAGGATTGACAGCGTCCAAGTTGGCAATGTCGACAAACCACAAGGGGACGGGATATACGCCGAAGCTCTTGCACAATATCCTACCGATGATTCAATCGACCCGATTCTAGAGAAGAAAGTCAGAAGGAAACTAGATCGACTTATAATACCCGTACTGGGTGTTTGCTACTTTTTCTACTATGTTGACAAAACAACACTGTATGTTTAACCTACACAGCACTCGAAGGACCAAGATATCTAACCAACCATGCCCACCTAGTTCCTATGCTGCCATCTTTGGTCTCAAGGATGATCTCAAACTTGGAGGTGACGAGTACTCTTGGCTCTCGAGCAGCTTCTATTTTGGTTGGCTGATTTGGGCTATTCCCTCGAACCTCCTAATGCAACGCAGCCCTCCTGGTTACTACCTGGCCTTCAACATCTTCATGTGGGGTGCTCTACTCATGACACAGGCCGCTGCCAAGAATTTTGCTGGTCTTCTTTCTCTGAGAATCCTTTCCGGTGCATTTGAAGCTATCGCAGACCCGGCCTTCATGCTCATTACCTCCATGTACTTCACGCGTGACGAGCAACCAAGTCGTATATCCGCTTGGTATGCTTTTAACGGTATAGGTGTTGCTGGCGGAGGTTTGATTGGTTAGTTCTTCAGTCTACTTTCTCCCAAGTCAGAGCTAACATCTCCTTGACAGGCTATGCCATTGGTAATATCAAAGGAGCGCTTCAGTCATGGCGTTATGAGTTCCTTGTAGTAGGCGCTTTTTGTTCTGCTTGGGCCATCGCTCTCGTTCTGCTACTGCCCAATTCTCCTCGCACCATTCGAGGTTTCTCTCACGATGAGAAGCTCATAATGATCGCTCGAATGCGACGCAACCAAACTGGCATCGAACAACGAAGAATCAACTGGGGACAAATCAAAGAAGCCTACCTCGACTACAAGACATGGCTATTCACTTTGCTTGGATTCGTTTCTAATGTTCCCAACGGCGGAATTTCGAACTTCTCCACGCTAGTCATCCAAGGTCTCGGGTTTGATACGCTACACACGGCTCTGCTGGGCATTCCTCAGGGCGTCCTCGTGGTCATTTGGATCGGACTTGGTGCTCTGGCCAACAAGTATATGCCCCCCAATAGTCGAACTCTGGTCAGTGCCATCTTCATGATACCGACCATAGCCGGAGCGCTCGGCTTTCTTCTGGCGCCGGCAGATGCTTACGTTGGCCGTTTGATCTGTTTGTAAGTGTATGGGATCTTCCTCATTCTGCTGTCTTCTAATTTTGTGAAGCTACCTCACTGGCTCGTACCAGGCATCATTTGTCATATGCCTGTCTCTCATCACTTCAAATACTGGAGGCCAATCAAAAAAGATGATTGTTTCTGGTATGATTTGGTTTGGTGCCTGTGTTGGCAACATTGCCAGCCCCTTTTTCTATCGCCCTGAACAGGCACCATCCTATCACCTTGGTATCGGATCACTTCTCGTCGCCAATTGCATCGAGTTCGGACTGTTTTTTGTCTTTAGATATGCCTTCAAATGGGAGAACAAACGGAAAGAGCAACATCGTCAAGCTTTACGAGCAGAGGGCCATGATTTTACTGCCAGCGCTACTGCGTTCATGGATATGACGGATAAGGAAAACCCGAATTTTGAATACGTGTACTAGGATATGTGCTGTCATTTCAAGCTATCGGGTATCTTTTGACGGACCCAACTACGATTTACCTGCAGTAGTTTCATGGTTGGATTTACCATCTCTCCCTATGCTTTATATGGGCGGTGTGTGCCAACCTGGACAGTCTTCTCAGGCACAATTGTGTCGCTCTTACGACAGATGCTTCAGGGGAGGTCAAAGAAACTCGAGGCAACTACGGTAAGTACCTCCGATAGAAAATTTAGGTAAGTTTAGTATATCTTAGTATATCTTAATATATCTTAGTATATCTTAGTATACCTTTAAGCCACTTAATTAGTCTTAGCATCTTGCTTTAATGTTATAATATTTCTTGCTCCTGCATGGACACCTAACGTCTCCTAATACAGCTAAAGTTGGTTTGTTATAAACTATTATTCTGAAGGAATTGCTCGAATTTGTTCCATCATTTGTCAATATTAATGGATGTGCAGTTCACGAAATTCAAAGAAGCTCAACGGCTTGATGCTGATACACCTGGTTGTCCCGTCATCAATACTTATGTTCCATGTAAACTCATAGCCCCCAATGGCCAACTTTAGTCTACGTTCCTGCAGCTTGTCATCGATCTCGAGAACATGATGTGGGAATGTTCACAGCCCTTGGACCTCCCCCTTGACATCGGCAACAAAGTTGTTGTTCGATCATACAAGCCAATAGTTCTTACAATCTTTTGCCTCTGATTTATATCAATGTTCAGTTTTGAAGATGAATTTGACCTTACACCACTATATTATAGTCGAGGTAGCGTCTTTGAATATCTTGTCGTCTGATCAAACACAAGCTCTGGAAAGACTGAAATCCAGCATACTGCCCCCAGCAACACTAAAACGCCACCACTAACAGGCTCTCTTGGTGCTCAAGGTAAACGACTTCTTCAGATCAATTACTGCCAAGTCTCAGCATATAGGATCTTACAAGGTAGCCTTGAAGATGCCTCCCGTTCCGGTCGTTGAGCACCGAGAGCTCGAATCTTGCTCGTCCGACATTGTTTACGGTGATCCGAAAGGTTCATATATAACTGCCATAGTTTTGGCAGCGACTTTGGCACTAATGGCTGTGGCTTTCATTTCGCTGTGCTTAATAGCGAGGCAGCGTAAAAGAAAGCTCCAGTCCGCTCAACGCAATGCTTTGAAATACCAAGCCATAGTACAGACTGCACAGGCCGAAGCACTTGAATCGCAGCACAGGGCTGATAAATATCAGACGGAGAATGTTAGTCTGTCTGAGGCCCTGAAGCAGTTGCGAAGGCGTTATGTCGAAC
The DNA here is from genome assembly GCF_013396195.1 of Fusarium tjaetaba. Taxonomy (NCBI): domain Eukaryota; kingdom Fungi; phylum Ascomycota; class Sordariomycetes; order Hypocreales; family Nectriaceae; genus Fusarium; species Fusarium tjaetaba. The sequence continues at coordinate 15,512 of NW_023501274.1, read as the reverse complement.
TCGATGATAGTCACCACAGCTCTACTCGACCCAGTACATCAACATCAACTAAGGAGTCACCGAAGCATCTTCAGATAGTGCCTCAAACAAATTGGCAGAAGCCTGGCAACTCATCGCTCAGACATGTACAGCCAGTTTCGCCGGTAAGCTCCACGGCCTCAAGCGAATACGAAGGCTATTCTGAGAGCGCACCCCCAAGCGACGGTTACTATGGCTCCAATGAACAGTCCTTCACTACTCGAACAGAGACAGTGGTGGCGGGACTCCGGACTGGACAAGATGGCTCTAATCGTGTGTCCGACAAGCCACCCCAGATTCCTCGCTATTCTTTCGAAGGAAGTGGTCGGTGAGGATACTGTGGTTCAGGATGCTCCCTCGAGGAACATCGAGATTTAAGTTGCGAGATGATTTATATAGCAGTATTGTGGGCTAGAAGTGTTATTNNTTCCGGCAGAGAGAACCTAGTAACTCAATAAGAAAAAAAAGAGCCCTACACTCCTTTCACTCTGTACCTAGTTAAAGCTCGTGCCTTCAATCGTGACACTCCGTCGACATGTTGGAGTAAATGCCCAATTGCACTCGTAAATTGACCAGGACTCTGTCTTGGTCACCTCGTTGTCAAAGTAGCTAACCTGGTTGCTTGCCCGCCATCATAACTCTCAGATATTTTTGATTCCACATTAAAAGAACTTGCTCTTAAGGCCACCCATCACGACATTCCTCTTTTGTTTATTGAGGAACTTGTTTACATCATCTGCCCATCCAGCGCTGTTGTTCTGCAGGTTCTCCATATTGTCACCCATCATGTTCAACTTCTCAGTCCTTTCGTTCAATTGCCTCGTCAGGTAGTCTCCCCAACCTTCCTGGCTGCCCGAACCCGATGCGGCGGCTGGCTCTCCAGCCCGAGCAGCCCGTTGTTCTGCAGCCGCTGCGTCCATCATTCGCTTGCTGGGAGGCCTATCTGGGCCTCCGACCAGCAGATCAAGATCAGTAGGGGAGATGTATTGGCTGCCCGAGATCCACTGCATGTTTGAAATGGTCGGCCGAGGTGGGCACTCAAGCTTGGGGTTTATCAGCGTGTCTGGAGATTGTTGAGGTCCTTTGCCCGTTCCCCAGACGTGGATCACGGCAAGTTCACTTGGCCCTGTCCAAGCAAAGACGTCGCCAGTCTGAGTAACAACTGAGTTTGTACTCCTCGTCACATCTATCATGGGAAGGTCGGCCTTTCCGATGTCTCTGAGACCAGGAATTGAGAATGCACGAGCAGTTCGGTCACCAAACACACCAACGACGGCAAATCCCTGTAACTCGAGCTCGGCTACACATGCAGAATCACAGAGGATGCTATCGAACTCTTTTGATGCGCCTTTAGAGTTGGCTGGTTTGAAGATTCGGATTTCTGTTTGCGTGACTATCGTCCTTGTTAGTTAGGCTAGTTTGAGCCGAAGCCATGCGCCACTTACCAGCAACAAGTACGCCATTGACCTGACGTCCTTCTCTGAGCCCTGCCACGATCGGCCCGGTGGCATGGGCAGGCTTGCCCGTATCAGCTTCGATGGGGTTGAGTGAAATGATCTTCCCATCGAACGATACAACGCCTGCGAGCGATGCAGAGTATGTGCCGTCTTGGCCAGGCAGAAGTTTAAAGGTGATGACTTTGCCTAGGTTTGTTCCCACAAAACAGCAAATGCTTGAGTATTTGTCCTCGTCCAAGGTCATGACACCAAACTCAATTACAATAGGCCACTCTTTCTGGGGACCCGGCGAAGAACTATGGCTCTTGAGGAACGAAGATCGCTTGTCTGGTTTGGCGAAATCCGTCATGGGAGCCTGGAAGAAGATAGCAGGCCCGCGAAGATCAATCAGCGTAAGAAACCCCAGTTCAGAGCCTACGGCTACGAATCCAACATTGGACACCTGTATAGCTGTGATAGGGCCCATCATCATCTCGTAGAGAACGAGAGGCTGCAGGCCCTCCTTGAGGCCTGGTTCTGCTCTCGAGCTAATGTCCGTGAGGCCTTTGGGATTAGGGTCAAGCTGGAGAGCTTTATCTTTGCCGAAAAAGCGATTCTGACCCCATCGATAAATGATGGCCTCTCCCGTGCGTGTTCCTACGACGAATTCTCCGGTGCTAGTCGCCATGTTCATACAGGTAATCTCTACATCATCGTATCGGTCCAGTGCTCGAGCAACATCGACTTGAAGCTGGGTTCCATTTTCAATTTCATCAGCATGGCCCGAGTCCCAGATCCTGATTGTACTATCGGCATGAGCGGCCTGGATTATGGTTCTCTCTTCGAACCTTTTCCGAGGTCGCGACGCCTCGGCTCCTCCTTTAAGCAGCGGCTCGCCTTGATTGCGCTTCTCGAACATGGAGAGCCAGCGTGGACGTTCGAGAGATGACACGTTGACCTTTGTCACAAATGGATGAACAAAAGAAACGGAGGGATGGAGCTGGTTGGTAGGACTGATCGGATAGCCCGAGGGGAAACTCAGCGTGATAAGTTCACCAGACGAGAGGAGAACCATGACAGCGATTGGGTCTTGAGCGCCAGCAAAGTGAGGAGAAAACCGTGGAACGAGGAGGAAGTTAATCGCTTGCGCACCAGAAGGAAGAGGAAGAACATTCTGGCGTTTCCCCCTGCAGTAATTAGCCAATATTTGCCAGGTCGAGGTCGCATAAACCGGCGTCTGGCTCAAGTCAATGAATGTCAAGCCCTTTTGCGATGCGTCAGGGCGTTGTCCGCCTGCAATGAGAAGGCCACTATCGTCGCAATTCTCTTTGCAACACCAAGCGATCTTAGTGATGGGCTCAGGTAAAGCAGGTGTGGGAGTCTCAGGCGAGGGCTGGTCGACGTTGAAGTCGGTCAGGGTTCTCGCCATGACAATCTTTTCGGCCTTTGGATCCCAGAACACCAAGCTTCCATCATCATGAGCTGTCAAGATGAATGTACCAGAGGGGTGCCAGAGTGCATGTGTAAGTCGAGGCTTTCGAACCGTCTCAACAGCTGCACCGTTGCCACCGGGAGCGCCTGCTGGAACAACATACTCATAGTAGTTGACAGGTTTGGCTTGTTTGAACGAGTAGACGACAGCGCCATGGGTGTAACCCAATAGGAGCTTACCGACGTCTCGGGGGTGAAGAGACATGGTTATGAGATTCGGAGTGGTCGCACCAGGGTTCTTCTCTTTCCAGAAGTTGGGAAGTCTGAAGGAACGGGCCAGGCTTCCTCTGTCCAGATCAAAGGCCATGATGTCTCCATTGTACAAGCCGATAAAGGCCCAGTCAAGCATAGGATCCGTCACCAAAGAGACGACCTGGCCAGCAACGACCAGAGCGGCGACGCGCTCGCCGGTGTCGAGGTCCCATATTCCCAACTCGTTCTTCGCGTCGACGGTAACAAGTCGGTTGGCGGAGAATTGTACGATCTGGAAGGATGTGCGTCGGGGAGGCTCGAGGATCTTGTGTACACGTCGCTGACCGAAGATGTAGACTTTACCGGGGCCAAACTTGCTTTCACCAGTTCCGATAGCTAGGAGGGACTGGACTGGGTCGTAAGCGTAGCAGCTGCGACAAAGAATGGATGGTCAGCTGGGTCATTTTGGGGCATGCATACATGATACATGTTGGGCGAGACGGAGCGATACCTAATTTGAGAGTTGATGCCATAGCGAGCCTGATCGTCGGGCATGAAGAGTTCGGGTCTGATGCTCGCTGACAGGTCATTCTGCATGCCCGTCTGCTTGCCGCGCAGGAATGCCGCCATGTTGTAAGTTGGCGTCGCCGAAGTCTATGACGACAGCGATAACTAGCGATTGTCAATGTTCCGGTGGTGAAATGTTCTAGAGCTTTGCAAAGCCCTCGCCTTGAAAAGAGTGAGAGGAGAGGGATGGAGGATGAAAGAGATAGACGTTCCGGTGGGGGTTGTACAACTGCCCTGCCCGCCGCCAAAGCCGGTACCTTACGTAGTGCGCTCAGTGCTCTCTCCAGGGACAATCCAAGACCCCAAGACGCCCAAGACGCTTGGCAACGGCAACGTCATCCCGTGCTATCACTGTGCGGAGCATGTATTTTCCAATACTGTGAGCTCAACTCCAAGGTGGTCGTTGCACAACATTATTATTATCTGTATACTAAAGCATTGTATAACCTCCATTACGTGATGCAACCCATCATGTTTCCCCTTCGGATCCCCAAGTTATCTCATAACAGTCTACTTTCGATCCAGGAAGACAGGGTGCTTACAGAGTACAGAGTACGCCGTTGGCCTATCAGCTTGACCCACGGCCAAGCCTGCACTGCCCCAGAACATCTGATCACGGTAGAGCCAGTCGAACCTTTCCGCGTGGTCAAAGTCGCGGTAATTTAACCTCCAAGTCATCAAGGGGGACGCGTAAACGGAAATAGGACCACAGGAGGAATCAACAGTGAACGACCCTAAATAAAGCTCCAGCTACGAATGAAATAATGCAACAGACCTAGACCAGGGCCCTTAGCTGGACATGGACAAGCAAACTGGGCCTGGGACAATTTTGACATCGGGACGTCCCTTGCTTGCATAAATCCGAACCGAGAATAATATCCTGCTATAGCTCGCTAGTTCGACGCTAACGGCTTCCACTCTTCCATACTGATTGTCGATTTGAATAGCGTGAACAGGATGATTAGACTGCTGTCTCGACTGCGGTTGGAAGTGAATTATTGAGTCGAGTTTCGATCGATGAATATGCTTGGCAAGTATCTTGAATCCATTGCTATCTACGGTCCTTAGTCGACCAACCGACTCTATCGTAAAAGCATTGTTGACATCAACACTATGTTTCGTCATCTAGAGAGGTTATATTGCGTAGATTTCGTTTGAAATTTGTTCATCCCGAGTTCTTTTAGAGTCTGTAGTTGGTAGAAGAGAGGATATTGGCTTGGTCGTGTCCGTCTCAGGACGATGACAACTGCGTCATTCCTGTATACTATCATTGTCAACTGCTTGTTATTCCAGGGGTTTCATCTCCATATTGACGATTTAGCGTTGTCATAATTGCCGAGTATCATATGCCGAAACATACGTCACTAATAAGGATCGTTCAGATATGATCGACGGATAACACATCACTTTAGCCTATAATGCACTGTTGGATACTATGTGACTGTCTCGTGGTTTTGTAATGCCCGATATCAACAGTCTCGTCCTGCCGAATCCTTGGAGAGTTTGACCGTTGTACGTTGGGAACTGGCACCCAATGCTACCGAGTAACAAAACAAGTCCACGTGGACCTGACCTGTTCTGTTATGATGACCATGATTATGATGATGATGCCAGGCTACGATAGATGCATATAGGGCACCTTCCAACCTACACTTGTCACTGTCGATGCCCAGTGAATTGTGCTCATGAGACCAATCCTGCCTAAGCTGAAACTCGGTGTCGATGCAAGCGGGCTGCTGTATCGAATTCCAAAAGAAGCGAGGCTTACCTTTTATCATTGGCCGCAGGTGACGGTTGGGTTCTGGAGCGTTGCGCCGCAATTGGTTCTGGTGGTCGACGTGTCGTATTGTGTTGGGCATCACTTGCAGCTTAGCCCGCCCCTCCCAACTTCAGACCCCCTCTGACGTGGGCCTCTCAAAAGCCTCATGTTGGCCTGTTGCCCTACAGGATCTCTCGTTTATCATAAGCAGATCAGCTAGCGGGCCGTCCACTAGGCCCCGCTGGGTCCCGATGCTTCTCTTGATGCTACCGCCGCTGCTACTTCTGCGTTGGCCCTGCGTATGTACCTACCTACACTCGGCTGCCCTGCAGACCGGCTCATTATGCTGGCAGCCATAGCAGCCAAAGCCCTGCGAAAGGCTTACACACTCGATGGACGATTGACCGCAGGACGATATGTTGAATCCTGCCCAATCTATGTTAGTCAGGGCTACATAGCTACCTGGCTACCCGATCATACACGGATTGAAGGCGAATTTAATTGCCTTTGTCTACCCGCTTATGGATACCGAACAACAGATCGACACAGCACTACTACCATCCACAAGCAATTCTTATTCTCCGAAATGGCATTTTACAGTCGCAACCACAGCCAACTGTCTGCGGATCAGCTTCGCCACTCTGACTCTGACTCCGACTCCCGCTACCACCACGGATGGGCTGGCTCGTCCTCCTCAAGCTACTACAACGAGCCAACGACATCTGATCCTCGCTACCATGCCTTTGGTAACTACTATGCCAGCAAGTCAGCCTCAAACTGCAACCACTCCTACAGATCTGGGGACTACCATGAGTCCCAGCAATCAGAGGACCATCAGCACATGTGGCAGTCTCAGGAACACAGTGGCGCACCACCATCTTCTTCCTCGGTGGCCACTTCAAGTCCTCCCAACTTACAAGATGACTCCTACGGCTGGATGAACTCGGCCGATGGCAGTGAGCCAAATCTGTGCCACTGCGGCAAGACATTCCGACGTCCCTCTGACCTCGCGTAAGTTTATCCAAGTCTCAACTTCAACGCCTACAACTAACAACTCAAAGAAAACACCAAAAGTACCACATGAAATACTTCTCATGTCTCGCCTCGGGATGCGACAAGTCTTTTGCCACTCAGAAAGATCTGATCAGGCACACGCGCACACATCGCAAAGGCGAGGGCTACCAATGCAAGGTAGAAGGATGCCGCAAGGCCATGTCAGGCCATGTGTACTCACGGAAAGACAACTTCGATCGGCATATGCGGACGGCACATCCAGATCATCCGCAAATCTGAGAGGCATACAGAGACTCTCTATCCTTTTCCGACAGACGCACTATGATGGTGTTATAAATATAGAAGCTAATTCAAGAGCTTAAAACAGTATAGGCGTATTTTTATTTGAGAACACGGGTATTTGTTTGAGTATAACGGGCGATATTGTATGAACTAAGGGACTTATATAGAGAAACTACGAATGGGAAACAAGGAAAGGGTTATCAAACTCGTGTGTTTTATCAAAATACTGTTCATTTACTTACAGCCCCTTCTGCTTATTGTGTAAATAACTTTTTGAGATTTGTAAGCCATGTTAGAGTATTTGCTTGATGATATAGATGGCCTTAAAGAAAACCCATGAACTTTTGATATGTGGATTGAAAAGTCTGATTGGCTAAGTCAGTACTAAGAATATTACAGGCAACTGAAAAGTGATATGATACTCGTTTCCCCTTTAGAAATATACCTCAAGATGGAAGAAATTCTTGTTTGATTTATCTGCATATGTATTGGGTCTCGGTAGCAAGGCCTGAAGAGTTCACCCTGGTTTGGCGCCGTTGTACTTCGAATCATTTTAAATCATCTTGAAAAGGGCCTAGGAAGCTAAAGTATAACCTCCTTGAGCACTTTCCAGTCACAAAGGAAGTCTGTGGAGCTATCAGCCCTCGTGAAAATCTATGTTGTAGAGTCCATGGTGACAACCCGCTGAAATACATAACAGCCAACAAAAACATGCCTACCTCAGTCTGATGGCTTCGAACCCCTGATTTAAGCTTGTCGAACTCTGTAAGGGTTCTAGCCAGAGCAACAGTCCATACCTGGCAAAGTATAGTCTTTCTGTAACAGGAAATTTTGCTAGCACCATGCTTGGCTGAAATGTGATGAAGATCATAGCTCTTTTCTTTATTGAAATCAGCTACTTAGAGATGCCGAGTTTAAGGTGGCTTAAAGCATAGCATAAAATGTAAAGATTTGCAAAGAAAACAGAAAAACAAGAATCAAAACGGAAGTCATTATCATGAAAGAGCCTATTGAAGCTCGTTTCGGGTTTTCCTAAACATTCCATAGATAGATTTAGCTTACAACTTACAAGAGAATGAAATCGAGCAGTTATCATACTGCAGTCACGGCTGTCGATGTGTTGTTTGAAGGTGCTCAATTTGTGTGCATTGTATGATCAAACCACGCCCTTGAAATATCTTACCCAATACTCCTAGAGATTCAGTTACATGGCTTATATGGATCCCAATAACTCTATACAACATTTAATATAAGTGTGCCTCAAGATCTGTGTGATTGTGCAATGAGAAACTGACTCTTCGCCACAACTAAGACAATCTTTTCAGGGGTATCATAGGTTTGATATATTGGCTCGGAAACCCAAGATCAGCAAAGTCTCGCGTCTCACTAAATCCCTAAGATATCGTGTTTCAAAAAGAATAGATGACAGTAGTAGCTCTATCGTTGGCGGTACCAGCTATTAGTATTCTGCAGCCCAGTCTAGGTCTATCATCAAAGGGGTCAAAGGGCCAAGAAAGGTGATGTACAATGCCCCTATCTTTTTTCACATTTGAGAGGCTTTGTTCATGCTGTATATTGGCTTTAGATAGCTTTTAAACATGTGTCAAAAGGACTGGCCATCCTTAGTCAAAAGAGGCTGTGCAAACGCTGTGCAAGGGGGAATGGGAGGGTTTCACAACCACTGCGAAGTATCTTGGGTGTTGTGTCATTCGTTCACTCAAGGCCCAGTCCAGCACATGTGATTCTTCTGAATTATATCATGATATTGCTCTGCCATATATTGGATCGAATAATTGTTATGAGCCTATCGGCTCATCTCCTGTTGTTGGATGGAAGTGTTCACTCGAAACCAAGAGACGCATCTTGACAACGATTCGTGAACTCCAATCAATTATGCGTATGAAAGAAATGTAGCTAAACTATCCTCACCAGATTTACTCCATTTTGAAACTCGCCATCGATATATCTTCGTCTGTGGCCTTTCTCCAGTCGCAGATCGGCCTTCCAATCGACGTCTACGAGGATTTATCGGGTGATCAACTTCAAAAGAAGCCACAGAGCCTCGTGGACGCATTGCTCATAAGTATAGTGTTGGGTTGAGCAATTCTGCCGCATCTGGACAACTGTTGTCCCTCGTCTAGAGTGCGAGAGAAGATCGCGCCGTTGCATGAACTGGTCGTGGTCCAGCTGTAAGGCAGCCAGTCATTGATTTCTTCTGTTATCATCCCATTACAGAGTTCTAGTGGTTTATGTTATTGTGCTTATCAAGGTGGGATTGAGTCAAAACGCATTAGTAGCCCGCACTGGGCTTGATAGAGCTGCATGGTCAGTTGTTCCCATACAAACAACGCACAGTAGGTGGAATCACGGCAAAGTATTTGTGTAGTTCTGTCAAAAAAGATTACAAAGTTTGGAATCACAACTTGAGGGTATGCATTTGGTGACGCGCAATCATGCCTTGACATCAACTTGACCCGGGCGACGTTCCCAAGCCACGATAACCTCAATGGTGCAGATTGTCAGGTGCCACACACACACAGACCGGGCCTGTCAAGTATTCGCACACAACTCCGTCCGGGACGTTAGCCACTTGTTGGAGGCTGGGACGCAAAGTCTCCGAGTTGGAGATAAGAAGGATGTCACGTAGAGGTGCTGAGTGGCTTACTACCGCATATGGAGCTGAAACATGGGGTTGAGTTCTTATCTGCATAGAACTCAATAGGTCAGAGTTGCCATCACGGCGTTCTAGTACGTAAAGAAAGATGATAGCTGTATGCAATTGAACTGCTGGCTGCAGCTTATGCGGCCCCAAAGATTGTAGCCTCGGAGAGATATTGTCACAGGCGCATAATTTGCTTGACACATCTCAATTCCGTCATTGGTTCCTGATTGGCGATCACAGGGCTTTTTCTGTGCTCTCTGAAGTGTGACAAGGCATATTGGAGGCTCTTACAGTCGCAGAGAAACGAGGCCAGGAAGTTGGTGTGGTGGATGGAGGGATGCTGTGGCACACGGCAAGGCTTCTTCGATACATTCTAGAATGTAACACGCACACTCACTCACTGCGTCATCAATCGCATCACGTCTTGGCTGATAGCATAAAACAGCGACCAACGTATGCAACAAGCAGTCTGTGCAACGATAAACAGACACTGTACGCGTGCCCAAGGCTGGGAATCACTGCAAGCCGTCAATGTGATAAGCGCCCGGCATCGCCCTGCCAAAGTGCCAATGTTTTGATGGTAGAGTCATCGAGGGGCAAATGTCCTTGCGCATAACATAACTAGACGCCGCCAAACTGATCAGTGCGCACTCACTGCGGCCGTAAACAGGTCTGTTGCGTTATCTCCATGGGGACTTCAGAACCGGAGGTGGTAGACTCGAGGGTCAGGTGAAGGTGAGTAACTATTCAGCTTGGTAGGGGACCCTTGTCCGCATGTAAGCATGACTGTCGCAAGCGCTGATCATCCTCATTCGCGGCCTTCTAGAAGTTTTCCTGTTAAGTTACGCGTCGCCTTCTGGAAGCCTTCTCTGTGCGACGATCCCTGCGACACTCACAAGATCGCAACAGTGTGCCTCTGGGATTGGCTATGGCATCGCTCGGTGTCAGACCGTGCCTGTGGCCGGTTCCTGTGGCCGGTTCCTGTGGCCCTCTAGGATCAGATCCTGAGTCCTCCATCATTCTGGAAATTGCATTTGCATTTACAATATGAGGGTGCCATGCAATAGCAGTGAGTTGTATGTACGAAAATTCAGACACACGAGTGTGGTGGTGGTGGTGGTGGTGGTGGTTGACTGGTTCAAGACCTTCTCGAAGCCATTGATTCCCCCTTGCTGATCAGCACCACACCTTGTACAGAATGACCAATTGGCCTAAACACCCATCTTCCACAAATATCCTCTTTTCGAAAGACCCAATCGGAAAAGTATGTCCAGTCACACTACACTTGCATGCGTCTTCTCCAAGTTTGCGTTGTCGCACGAGCTATTCGGATCTGTTGGGATGGGGATGGATGTGCCTCACACAAACCCCCAGCTCCCCATTTCCCCCGCTATCTCCAAACTCCAAGTCTCAGGCCCAGCCACCCCTGTCTAACAGTTGTCATACCAGGTTCACACCTCAGAGTTAGGGCAGTCGACGTAACCTTGAACCCGGCAGGTCGGCTCTCGCCTGTTTTACTACACACAGCAGGTGAGGAAACGCCGTCGTTTTCTTTTTATGTGGCACCTCACTGCAAGGAGTAGCAGTCCACCATTTATCCAGCCACTACTACGGAGTACTGCTGCTGCTTTATGAGCCAGAGAGAAGACGAAACTGAGCAAATGATCAACTGCTCTGAGAAAACCTCCCTGTGCTCAAATGATTGCGCCAATATTCCGCAACTGGACAGATGCAGGCCTTGAAACTGCATCACAACAACAGCAACCATACGGATTTAACCCCTGATCAATTGTACTATATTTAATGCTGGCCTCCATTTCCCCGTGTCGGATAATACAGTTACAATCGTGCAGACCGACCCCCAAAGATAACCGTCTACTGGCCAGGTCCTCAAAGTCGGAGCCTCAACCACCCACCCTCACAGTCTGGATGAGAAGCCACCCGTGTATCTGAGGCTGCATGACGTGAGCCATACCTGGATTGGCGCGTCGTTATGTGTAGGTTAACCAAGTGAGATGCTCCCTTGGCTCCAAAACTGAGCCCAAGGGCAGTCCCGTTATAAAAGTCTGAAGTGCGCTTCTCAACTTCAGAGTTTAGTAGCCAGTCAATAGTCACTTCAATAGCAACTCATGACCGTACTCTGGTTTCTCAGAGAGCTACGAATCCTTGCTCAGCCGGTCTTGCACGGCTCTATGAAACATTTCATAGCTTTCCATCACTTCCTCAAGCACACACGAGATACTTGAACTCGAACTCGAGCTTGTGCTCACTTGACAGAAAGCAATGCCAAACTCTTCAACAAAGGCCACACAAGGATCTGTTCGATCCGAGAACCGAACAAACAAGATCAATGGGTACAGTGACTCTTCCTTTCATCATAACGCGAATACGGTTGAGATCTAATTTACAGACTGTTCTCCAGTCAAGCCACAGCCGAAGATAAGCAAATCATGATGATCAGATTCGTGAGCGACCTGTACGTGCCTGTTTCCGCCCGTCTCCAGGACCCACTGTATGTGCCCGGAAGCCACATGTTGGACAGTGCGAGTTTGGGCCGTTTCACGAACCGCCCTCGGCCCCACTCCTCCACCGGCTTTGAGGGAATCGGGGCCCAGTTTATCGGTAGGCACTCGGGCCCGTTTTTGGCTCTCTACCTATTTTGTACTGAGCTAGCACTAATGATTTCCCTAGACTCTGGCCTCGGCACGAGTCGCTAGGAAAGTACTTGCGCCTAGTCTAAAGTGTCGAGTCAATGGGTTATCCACCTCGAGACGAGTCTCATTATGGTTATTACATCTTCTCTCTCTTCTCACTCACATGGATGGCTGCTGTGGAGTAGGCTAACGCCCAACGGCCACTTGCGCACTCCCTGTATTTGGCAAGATGTTAGCAAGCCAAACCACGTCGTCGTCATTATCTTGGAAAGTTTTTGCTTCTTGTAGTTCATATTTTGAGAGCAAATATGCAAATCATGATCATAGGAATCCCCCATCGAGTCTAATTCCTAGCTGCCAACTACATTCATCCAAGATCTTGTCAACAGATAAGACACTATGTCCGTGACAGCAGACACAGTCAGACGCGATGTTGCTTGACCCGTGCGGCTTAACTGGGACTGACCATGGGTTTCCTTGATGTGGTGCTGTCTGTGAGTATGTATTGCCAAGGCTCGTTTTTCCATCCGCGATCCGGCTGCTTGTTCGTCTTGATTATGTCCGGGGGTCGTCTGCAGCCCCGGCAAGGTGGCTGGATGCCGTGACATGGCCTGCAGGACTACCCCGTCGTCGAGGGCAGAATGCCCTCAATGCAGGACATTTTGCCCTGGCTAGCCTGGAATCGGCTGTGGTGAGTGTAAGTTGATGAACGGCCAAACTAAACTCTTTGGTTACCTTCAGATAGCTACGTTGGTAGTGGGGGCACTATTGTCAAAGCGCTGATCCTGGGCTGGTTCCGATGGCTTGGGGGGCCTCAAAACTCCAAATTCGGCTGGACCATTCTCCTGGAAGGCAGAAGCTAGGAAAGGGAGGGACTCAGTTCCATATCCTAGACGTTGATGAACAAAAATCTCCTTGGCATTGAAGCGGTAGTCTAGCTGTCATGAGCGCCATATAAGCTACCTACCTAGCTGTTACTCAAATCGGCCACCCACTTTATTAGGGCGGTCGAAATCGATTGTTAGACATGCAGCTGCACCCCCGACTGCATTTGCATCGTGTTGAAACGCTCTAACTCGGCTGCTCGGAGGGCTCAAATGTTATTCATTCCGCCGGCTTTCAATCTTCAGAAGCTCACACATGCATATCCGGCCTGTTGCTCCCCTTTCCCCGGCAGCCACCACTTCGTCAAGGAGAGCACACAACGACCGGGGCTTTGAGCCCCCCGGTATCTAGGGCCCCTTCCTGACGCTGATTCTGTAGCTGCAAATCATTTCGGATGTTCTGTGCCATGGACCATGGTTAGTACAGTATGAACGAGATTTATCCCTGGGGGGGACAGTACCTGCGTTTTGTCTCCGGCCGAGGGATCGGCATGACGAAGCAGGACATTACCAGGGTGCATGCACACCGCCGCCAAAGCTTCACCTCAGGAGTGATAGCCAAGACAGCTAAAGTGGAAGTAAGATGCTCCTACGGTAGACAGGAGGCTCTCACGGTAGATAGGCAACCAGAGCACTACCGTTTGATTTAGCCCTCATTTGGCACCTGAGCCATATATGATGGGCTTGAAGGTAATGGTGCGTCTCGTGCAAAGCGACGTTTTCCATAACGAGGCTTGCAAAGACGGCTCGACTCAAATCTCACGCGAGATAGGAAGAAGACGTGCAGACGCAACGCTATATTGCACTGTCAGTGGGTCGCGCGTTGACGGAAAACCCCATGGATTCCATAGCAGGTCAAGAATGCTTGCACTTCCTGGCTGTTTGAGACTTGAGTATAATCATAGCCGGCGCCTGTGGGCAGAAGTAGGTACGAGATCGACATCGACATCATCACAGTCGGTGACGGGGTGTCAGGGGTGCACTGGCGCTAGACACGTACAGGCGCCAGCACCTGGGCTTTGCTTCTAGAAAGAAGTATAGATTTGAACTTGTCTAACCAAGGTGCGCATGCCATGCACGAGACTGCGCTGCAAGCGACTTGGTAAGACAGATATTCTGCTACTTACAGTACCTCTCAAACAAACCCTGCGCTCATTTGATGCACACCCTCAAGACCTCAACAACAGGGGAACGAACAAGACAAGGGCCGCCTGGATCCGAGAAGCAAATGCCAGAGCTCGCTTCTAAAGCCGGCCCAGCCTAAAGGAGCACGAAAGCACCGGACCTTAATGCAGGATGTCAAGATCAACTCAGCAAAAGAGATCCTAAACTTAGTAAAGGTACCCCGATTTTTATGCGGATTTACTTAAAGTCATTCTATCATTTAGGATCCAGGTCCTGAGTTTTCTTTCATCCCCTTGCCCAGCCAGCAGTTGTGTGGACACATTCAATCTGTAGTGAAGCCTCCACTGGTGGGTCTGGAATCTGGGATGCCCTCCCCCCGCGCCCAAGAGATTCCCTTCTTTGATCCCTGTCTCACCTCAAAACCAGCGGGGCCTGAACGCATCTGATGCTGATAACTTTGTGCTCGCTGACACCGCACTCAGTCCGCATGAGCTCGCTCAACTCTCATGAGCCAGCTCATTGAGCGGAGCCGAGGCGCGCTCTTCGTCCGCTTAAAACTCTAGATTCACTTCGATGACAGGCTGTACTGCACGGAAGAGCTCAATTTCAAGGCCGGTAAGTCCGTGGCGGGGCCTTGTCGTGAGGTGAGAACGAAGTTGTAGGTATCCGCAATTCCAAGAAGTTTGGAGTGGTGTGGCTGGGCTGCTGTCCTATGGCGCCACAGTTACAATGAGGCGGTGCGTCATTAATCCACTTCGAGACAGACGACAAAGTCGACTGGTCGCATTGGATTGCATTCCTTTTGCTGTATCTTGGCATTGCCGGACGCTGTACGGGCGACGCTAAGGTTCAATGCCCCACAGAGCAATTGACTAGATGGCTCCCTCATTGAAATTCATCCAGCGATGCTCGCCAGCTGTTCAAAGGGTTTGGGATCAAGCGGGGGGTGGTCGATGTAGTAATCTCGGGGTGCTTCTGGCTCATGTTGAGAAGAGAAGGAAGTGCAGTGCAATCAAGCATAATTTCTCGCGAACTCGGTAGCTCGGGAACCATATTGAGGTGTCAGGGAGGAGGAGGGTACGTTGCGTTGGCCAGCATTTCCCGACACGCACGTATGGTACTGCACATATACATGTATGTACTGTATGTACTGTAGTGACCCCTGGCCCAAGATCCTGGGCCGAGCAGGCGAGTTGCAGTGCGTCCACCCACCAAGCGCCGAAGCCCATGCCTGGTCCTGGGGTGCTGCGATCGCGGGTATAAGAGGTGTTTTGCGATGGACATACTATGGAAGGATGGTACAGCCGGGAGCCTCCCCGACTGTGAATCGAGAGAAGTCAGGTTCGCTGTGATGCTCCATTGATTTCATCTTCCAGCCATAATCCCCTTGTTTCGTTTCCTTGCTCACACTCCCCCCCCCCCTCATCC